>NW_027195040.1:777500-788530 GCF_038502225.1 Cherax quadricarinatus
CTTTCAACAGTTCGACACTACCATGATGGTCGACTTTCAACAGGTCGAGACTACTATGATGGTCGACTTTCAACAGGTCGAGACTACCATGATGGTCGACTTTCAACAGGTCGACACTACCATGATGGTCGACTTTCAACAGGTCGACACTACCATGATGGTCGACTTTCAACAGTTCGACACTACCATGATGGTCGACTTTCAACAGGTCGAGACTACTATGATGGTCGACTTTCAACAGGTCGAGACTACCATGATGGTCGACTTTCAACAGGTCGACACTACCATGATGATCGACTTTCAACAGGTCAACACTACCATGATGGTCGACTTTCAACAGGTCGACACTACCATGATGGTCGACTTTCAACAGGTCGACACTACCATGATGGTCGACTTTCAACAGGTCGACACTATCATAATGGTCGACTTTCAACAGGTCGAGACTACCATTATGGTCGATTTTCAACAGGTCGACACTACCATGATGGTCGATTTTCAACAGGTCGACACTACCATAATGGTCGACTTTCAACAGGTCGACACTACCATGATGGTCGACTTTCAACAGGTCGACACTACCATGATGGTCGACTTTCAACAGGTCGACACTACCATGATGGTCGACTTTCAACAGGTCGACACTACCATGATGGTCGACTTTCAGCAGGTCGAGACTACCATGATGGTCGACTTTCAACAGGTCGACACTACCATGATGGTCGACTTTCAACAGGTCGAGACTACCATGATGGTCGAATTTCAACAGGTCAAGACTACCATGATGGTCGACTTTCAACAGGTCGACACTACCATGATGGTCGACCTTCAACAGGTCGACACTACCATGATGGTCGACTTTCAACAGGTCGACACTACCATGATGGTCGACTTTCAACAGGTCGAGACTACCATGATGGTCGACTTTCAACAGGTCGAGACTACCATGATGGTCGACTTTCAACAGGTCGACACTACCATGATGGTCGACTTTCAACAGGTCGGCACTACCATTATGGTCGACTTTCAACAGGTCGACACTACCATGATGGTCGACTTTCAACAGGTCGAGACTACCATGATGGTCGACTTTCAACAGGTCGACACTACCATGATGATCGACTTTCAACAGGTCGACACTACCATGATGGTCGACTTTCAACAGGTCGACACTACCATGATGGTCGACTTTCAACAGGTCGACACTTCCATGATGGTCGACTTTCAACAGGTCGACACTACCATAATGGTCGACTTTCAACAGGTCGAGACTACCATGATGGTCGATTTTCAACAGGTCGACACTACCATAATGGTCGACTTTCAACAGGTCGACACTACCATGATGGTCGACTTTCAACAGGTCGACACTACCATGATGGTCGACTTTCAACAGGTCGACACTACCATGATGGTCGACTTTCAACAGGTCGACACTATCATAATGGTCGACTTTCAACAGGTCGAGACTACCATGATGGTCGATTTTCAACAGGTCGACACTACCATAATGGTCGACTTTCAACAGGTCGACACTACCATGATGGTCGACTTTCAACAGGTCAAGACTACCATGATGGTCGACTTTCAACAGGTCGACACTACCATGATGGTCGACCTTCAACAGGTCGACACTACCATGATGGTCGACTTTCAACAGGTCGACACTACCATGATTGTCGACTTTCAACAGGTCGAGACTACCATGATGGTCGACTTTCAACAGGTCGAGACTACCATGATGGTCGACTTTCAACAGGTCGACACTACCATGATGGTCGACTTTCAACAGGTCGACACTACCATGATGGTCGACTTTCAACAGGTCGACACTACCATGATGGTCGACTTTCAACAGGTCGAGACTACCATGATGGTCGACTTTCAACAGGTCGAGACTACCATGATGGTCGACTTTCAACAGGTCGAGACTACCATGATGGTCGACTTTCAACAGGTCGAGACTACCATGATGGTCGACTTTCAACAGGTCGAGACTACCATGATGGTCGACTTTCAACAGGTCGAGACTACCATGATGGTCGACTTTCAACAGGTCGAGACTACCATGATGGTCGACTTTCAACAGGTCAAGACTACCATGATGGTCGACTTTCAACAGGTCGACACTACCATGATGGTCGACCTTCAACAGGTCGACACTACCATGATGGTCGACTTTCAACAGGTCGACACTACCATGATGGTCGACTTTCAACAGGTCGAAACTAACATGATGGTCGACTTTCAACAGGTCGAGACTACCATGATGGTCGACTTTCAACAGGTCGACACTACCATGATGGTCGACTTTCAACAGGTCGACACTACCATGATGGTCGACTTTCAACAGGTCGACACTACCATGATGGTCGACTTTCAACAGGTCGAGACTACCATGATGGTCGACTTTCAACAGGTCGACACTACCATGATGGTCGACTTTCAACAGGTCGAGACTACCATGATGGTCGACTTTCAACAGGTCGAGACTACCATGATGGTCGACTTTCAACAGGTCGAGACTACCATGATGGTCGACTTTCAACAGGTCGAGACTACCATGATGGTCGACTTTCAACAGGTCGACACTACCATGATGGTCGACTTTATCCCCAGAGAGTTATTATTTTTGTGTATTTGTTGTTTATAGCAATATTTGCATTAGTATCACATCTGTGATACTAACGAGGGAAGGAACCTTAAGACAGGGATACCTATTACGAGGTACACAAGGGAAGAAACCTTAACATAGGGGACACCTATGACGAGGCACACAAGGGAAGGAACCTTATCATAGGGGATACCTATGACGAGGCTCACAAGGGAAGCAACTTTAACAGAGAGATACCTATGACGAGGCTCACAAGGGAAGCAACTTTAACAGAGAGATACCTATGACGAGGCTCACAAGGGAAGCAACCTTAACAGAGGGATACCTATTACGAGGCTCAAAGGGAATAAACCTTTACATAGGGGATATCTATCACGAGGCTCACAAGGAAAGGAACCTTAATATAGGGAATACCTATGACACTCTTCAGGTCACTTGTTCTATCTAGGCTGGAATATTGCTGCACGCTAAGAGCATCTTTCAAGGCAGGTGAAATTGCTGACCTAGAAAATGTACAGAATACTTTCACGGCGTGCATAACGGAGATAAAACACCTCAATTACTGGAAGCGCTTAAGGTTCCTGAACCTGTATTCCCTGGAACGCAGGCGGGAGAGGTACATGATTATATACACCTGGAAAATCCTAGAGGGACTAGTACCGAACTTGCAAACGAAAATCACTCACTACGAAAGCAAAAGACTTGGCAGACGATGCAACATCCCCCCAATGAAAAGCAAGGGTGTCACTAGCACGTTAAGAGGCCATACAATAAGTGTCAGGGGCCCGAAACTGTTCAACTGCCTCCCAGCATACCTAAGGGGGATTACCAAAAGACTCCTGGCAGTCTTCAAGCTGGCACTGGACAAGCACCTAAAGTCGGTTCCTGACCAGCCGGGCTGTGGCTCGTACGTTGGTTTGCGTGAAGCCAGCAGTAACAGCCTGGTTGATCAGGCTCTGATCCACCAGGAGGCCTGGTCACAGACCGGGCCGCGGGGGCTTTGACCCCCGGAACTCTCTCCAGGTAAACTCCCGGGAAGGATCCTTAACATAGGCGATACCTATGACGAGGCTCACATAGGAAGGAACCTTAGCATAGGGGATACCCAAGACGAGGCTCACAATGGAAGGAACCTTAACATAGGGATACCTATAACGAGGTACACAAGGGAAAGAACCTTAACATAGGGGATACCTATGACGAGGTACACAAGGGAAGGAACATTAATTAACATAGGGATACCTATGACGAGGCTCAAAAGGGAAGGAACCTTAACATGGGGGATACGTATGACGAGGACCACAAGGGATGGAACCTTAACATAGGGAATACCTATGACGAGGCACACAAGGGAAGAAACTTTAACATAGGGGATACCTATGACGAGGTACACAAGGGAAGGAACATTAATTAACATAGGGATACCTATGACGAGGCTCACAAGGGAAGGAACCTTAACATTGGTGATATCTATGACGAGGCTCACAAGGGAAGGAACCTTAACATAGGGATACCTATGACAAGGCTCACAAGGGAAGGAACCTTGACAAAGGGATTCCTATGACGAGGCTCACAAGGGAAGGAACCTTGACATAGGGATTCCTATGACGATCCTCACAAGGGAAGGAACCTTAACGTAGGTGATACCTATGACGATCCTCACAATGGAAGGAACCTTAACATAGGGAATACCTATGATGAGGGTCACAAGGGAAGGAACCTTTACATAGGGGATACCTATGACGAGGCTCACAAGATGATGGAGGTGGGGTGGAATGCACATTTCCTAAATGTAAAAATGAATTTTATAGTGCAATACACCAGAGATTGATCTATAAACATGAAGAGGAAAGGCTAGTTACAATGGTACTATAATAGATTCCAGAATACCTAATGGAAAGGAGACGGCTCGTTTGTTTTGCTTATGATTCCTACACAAATAACCCGCACATAGGAATAAGATTTTGATGATGTTTCGGTCCGACTTGGATCATTAACTAGACCAAGTCGGACAACAACGTCGTCATCAGTTTCTTTTTCCCAATTGCGGGTTATTTGTGTATTGTTCCAGTTACAGTATTGTGCCTTTTTATTCCTCATTATTCTTATCCACCAGAGAAGAGGATCGAGGACGGGCCGAGGTACCATTGGGGTCCCATAAGGATCAGTGTGGGACCAGTACCGCTCCTATTCGTAAAGGAGATGCCAGAAGAGATAAAGTCCTATTTGCGTATGATGTAAAACAAATAAGCAAAACCTGAAGAATTCATGGCAAGACTGCTGTAAGACCAGGAAATATTGTGGGGATGTTCAGGGAAATGACAACAGAAATAAGATTTCCTTAAGGACTCCTGATCCTCACCAGTCTTCTTTGTACTGGACTGATGAAGCCACTGTGTGGCGACACGTTTCCTTAAAGATACCCAAGTGTTGCACATGTATCAAATTTACCAACTTGTGGTTCTCTGAATTGTTTATCTACAATTAGAGAAATGTTTATTTAGTTATTGACATCTAAAGAACAAATAATGTGGAAGTATTGGAGAATGACCCTGGGGTAAGCACAATACCGAGCACATCACTGGAGGCGCTTATAACCAACAATATGACCAGCATTTGTACATATAGTATAATTGAGAAAGGCTTTCAGGAACTTAGGTAAGAAGTATTCACGACCTTCCATTAAGTAAGCCGCACCTGCAAGGAACCTACAACTGATCAAGCAGCTAAGGAAACCAGAGAAGGTCCAGAGATTTGCAGCACGACTACCTCCAGAGCTGAGAGGTCTAACCTGCGAAGAGAAGCTAAATGAATTGAATCTAATCACTTAAGAATAAAGAAAAATCAGAGGAGACATGATAACAACGTACAAGATACTTTGAGGATTTAATAAGCAAGGAAAGACTGAAAATAGGGGACTGGGAACAATTGAAGAAAACAATGCTAAAAGCCATTCAAATGAGAGGGCCGATAAAAAATAGTTATTCAGAGGTTGATTCAGGGTATTTAGAAAGAGGAATACTTGAGATGAGGAGATGGTAGTAGTAAATATTAAACAAAATTGAAGGTTAGATTCGACAGACCCAACCAATCAGGAAACTTGTGAAGTATATTGCCTGATGTTATAAACAGCGAGGCCATGTACCAGAAACCAACTTACACACACCACTGAAAGTAAATGATATAATGCTACCGAAAGATGTGTACATGAGTGTTTTTTCCACACACACACACACACACACACACACACACACACACACACACACACACACACACACACACACACACACGATCAGTGAAGAGGCGGGGCCAGGAGCTCGGACTCGACCCCCGCAACCTCAACTAGGTGAGTACAACTAGGTGAGTACACACACACACACACACACACACACACACACAAACACACACAAACACACACACACACAAACACACACACACACACACACACACACACACACACACACACACACACACACACACACACACACACACACACACACACACAAACACACACACACACACACACACAAACACACACACACACACACACACACACACACACACACACACACACACACACACACACACACACACAAACACACACAAACACACACACACACACACACATACACACACGCACACAACGCAAACCTCAGAACAGCATTCCGACATCTTAATAAGGAATCGTTCAGGACCCTGTACACCGTGTACGTTAGGCCCATATTGGAGTATGCGGCACCAGTTTTGAACCCACACCTAGCCAAGCACGTAAAGAAACTAGAGAAAGTGCAAAGGTTTGCAACAAGACTAGTCCCAGAGCTAAGAGGTATGTCCTATGAGGAGAGGTTAAGGGAATTCAACCTGACGACACTGGAGGACAGGAGAGATAGGGAGGACATAATAACGACTTACAAAATACTGAGAGGAATTGACAAGGTGGACAAAGACAGGATGTTCCGGAGACTGGACACAGTAACAAGGGGACACAGTTGGAAGTTAAAGACACAGATGAATCAAAGGGATGTTAGGAAGTATTTCTTCAGCCACAGAGTAGTCAGGAAGTGGAATAGTTTGGGAAGGGATGTAGTGGAGTCAGGATCCATACATAGCTTTAAGCAGAGGTACGATAAAGCTCATGGTTCAGGGAGAGTGACCTAGTAGCACCAGTGAAGAGGAGGGGCCAGGAGCTTGGACTCGACCCCTGCAACCTCAACTAGGTGAGTACAACTAGGTGAGTACACACACACACAACACACCAATATTAAGAAAAACATTTCGGTGGAGCGCACATTGCATTCAGCATACTTCTCTCAGCTTCAATATTCACCGAAATAAATGTATATTCAATCCCAGAACCAGAGCAGTCTGCGTGTATATATTTACCTAAATAAATCCTTCTCCATTTGTGGTTACCAGAATGTGCGTTGTAATAAATACTCATCGTCAGAGAGAGAGAGAGAGAGAGAGAGAGAGAGAGGAGAATGCACACCTCATTTACCTGTGGTTGCAGGAGTCGAGTCTTAGCTTTGAGCTCTGCATATTGTCCTACCGCTTGCTGCACTTACTCCCTACTGTCCAGGTGGGCCCTGTCATAGCTATTCCTAAAACTATGCATGGAGCCTCCCTTCATCAATTTCATTCCACTTAATCATCACTCTGAAGCTGAATAAATACTTCCTGACATCCCTATGACTCACACATGTTTGTAACTTCTAGTGTGATTAACACATACATTCTGTCTTATATCTTAAATGTTGAGGCAACTTTTAATTTTTTCATGTCCCTTGTAACAATCCAGTATCTATTGACCTGTAAATTTTAGCTAGTGGCTCAGTGCTTCTGCTGCCTCTCGTAGAATATATAGTGACACCTTGTCAGTTCCCATCGTGTTTGATGTATTCTGCTCACCAAAAAAGTTTCTTCACCTTCTCCCCCATTGTGTGCATGATGTCTGGTACCCGTTGGTGTACCCTTTCTCTTTGACACTCTGGTGTTAATCTTGTGTTCACTGAGAATGCCTTTTTAAATTATTCGTTCAGTTCCTCACAGGTTTCCTTGCCATTTTTCTTGAGTTTTTCCGTGAAATCTCCTTCAGTCTTTCTCCTTTTCCTGGTCTTTACTGTAGCCATTCTTTCGGTATGACTTTGAAACAGTTTCACCCTTAACCTTTGTCTCTATGTCATTCTCAAGTCGTGTTTCAGCTTTTCTTCTCACCCTTGCATTTTCGTTTATGGGCCTTCTGCTCACTTCTCTCTTGTCTGTTTTCTCTAAAGCATTGCCTTTTCTCCTACACTTTTGCTTTCCTTACTCCATCTTTGGTTGAACCATGATCCCAATTATGTTTTGCCAGTTTACCTGCTAGGTAGTCCATCCTGTTCACTGACTTTCTTTGAAGTTCGCTTTCCATCGTTCTTCGTTTAGGACTATAAGTGTCTTCCGTAATCTGATTTCTCCTGATGTCCATCTGCTATGCATCCCTCATTGTTTGCTTCCATAAGTTGTTTGAAATTCGGTATTGTTAGGATGCTAGCACCCAGAGGCCTATCATTCTAAATCGTCCGTATTAGATACATTTATGATAAATACTAGATCCAGTTTTGTTGGTTCGTCCCCAATTCTCTTCTGTGTCCTTGAGAAACTGACACAAAGATTTTCATCACAACATCCAACATCTTAGCATCCCTGGTTCCCCATGTGGATATAAGCTCATCTGGTCTATTTCTCATTTTGAGAAATCTTCCATTATCAACAGCTTTTCTTTTACCACATGAACGCTTCTTGATGCTTCCGTCACGATGTCAACCACTGCTTTGTTGTCTTCTTGGTCAGTTACTACTTAAAGTTGGTTGTAGTTCAGTTATTTCTGCTTTTGAACGTTTCTTAATTTTCCCCACCATATTGCCATTCAACTTTTTCTGTTTATTCCACACATCTCTTTAAACTCCACTTTCAATATTTCTTTTTTTCCCTTACTACTTGAAATCCTGTTGAGAAAATGGCATCCTTTATCATTTCAGTTAGTTTTGTATTTGTGAGAGCTATAATGTCTACCTTGTCTTTAATATCGATTCTTTCATTTCCTCACTTTTGATAATTCTTCAGTATTTGTATATGATACCCTGTACCACCTTCCTTACTAAGCTCTGATTTCTGGTGTCCAGGATCTATATTAGTTTCTAATCGGTAAAGAGTAGGAGAAGGGCTTCTGGGGTTAAAGTGCTCATTGCCACATAGGGCAGGTCCAGAGTGAAAGTTGTCGGTAAGTTTACTTAGGTACTGGTACACATAAGTACAATCATCATATATAGTAACATGTATCAGGTACCTAGGATAACCCAATAAAGTCAGACAAAGTGATTTATTTTCATTGGGGTAGTAGTAGATAGGATAAAGAGTTATTGGTAGTTCTGTGAAAGAAGATACACCTTTAATTAGGCTAGCTGAGAGATAAACATAGGATTGAGCCTTGAAAGATTTCTTGATTTTGGATGTTCCCTCATCTTTTTAACCCCTCTCCTTTCTTTTATAGCATCTAACATTTTTTACATGCTCCTTCGATAGTTCCTTCCTTTTCCAGTCTGTCTCAGTCCAGATATACACACTAGCTTGTACTTCAGGTAAGAAAATTGTCTCAAGTTCTTTTTAAAGGGGTTATAGCCAAACAGTTAGGTTGATCAAGCGGGGCTTTTCCCAGTGTAATTCCTAATCTTCTGAATATTTTCCATCTTCCGTATAAATTGAATGATCAATATTATCTCATGTTGCTTCTCCTCTCATGTTGCTTTTGATCCACCGTCAGCCTCAAGTCAATCATGTTGCTTCTTAATCTACCGTCAGCCTCAAGTCAATCATGTTGCTTCTTAATCTACCGTCAGCCTCAAGTCAATCATGTTGCTTCTTAATCTACCGTCAGCCTCAAGTCAATCATGTTGCTTCTTAATCTACCGTCAGCCTCAAGTTAATCATGTTGATTCTTAATCTACCGTCAGCCTCAAGTCAATCATGTTGCCTCTTTATCTACCGTCAGCCTCAAGTCAGTCATGTTGCCTCTTAATCTACCGTCAGTCTCAAGTCAATCATGTTGTTTCTTAATCTGCCGTCAGCCTCAAATCAATCATGTTGCCTCTTAATCTACCGTCAGCCTCAAGTCAATCATGTTGCTTCTTAATCTACCGTCAGCCTCAAGTCAATCATGTTGCTTCTTAATCTACCGTCAGCCTCAAGTCAATCAAGTTGCTTCTTAATCTACCGTCAGCCTCAAGTCAATCGTGTTGCTTCTTAATCTACCGTCAGCCTCAAGTCAATCATGTTGCCTCTTTATCTACCGTCAGCCTCAAGTCAGTCATGTTGCCTCTTAATCTACCGTCAGCCTCAAGTCAGTCATGTTGCCTCTTAATCTACCGTCAGTCTCAAGTCAATCATGTTGCTTCTTAATCTGCCGTCAGCCTCAAATCAATCATGTTGCCTCTTAATCTACCGTCAGCCTCAAGTCAATCATGTTGCTTCTTAATCTACCGTCAGCCTCAAGTCAATCATGTTGCTTCTTAATCTACCGTCAGCCTCAAGTCAATCAAGTTGCTTCTTAATCTACCGTCAGCCTCAAGTCAATCGTGTTGCTTCTTAATCTACCGTCAGCCTCAAGTCAATCATATTGCTTCTTTATCTACCGTCAGCCTCAAGTCAGTCATGTTGCCTCTTAATCTACCGTCAGCCTCAAGTCAGTCATGTTGCCTCTTAATCTACCGTCAGCCTCAAGTCAGTCATGTTGCCTCTTAATCTACCGTCAGCCTCAAGTCAGTCATGTTGCTTCTTAATCTACCGTCAGCCTCAAGTCAATCATGTTGCCTCTTTATCTACCGTCAGCCTCAAGTCAGTCATGTTGCCTCTTAATCTACCGTCAGCCTCAAGTCAGTCATGTTGCCTCTTAATCTACCGTCAGCCTCAAGCCAATCATGTTGCTTCTTAATCTACCGTCAGCCTCAAGTCAATCGTGTTGCTTCTTAATCTACCGTCAGCCTCAAGTCAATCATGTTGCTTCTTAATCTACCGTCAGCCTCAAGTCAATCATGTTGCCTCTTTATCTACCGTCAGCCTCAAGTCAGTCATGTTGCTTCTTTATCTACAATCAGCCTCAAGTCCGTAGATCATGTGAGACCTGTCTCTTTCTTCCTCGTATTGTTTTCTCCTAAAGATTGCCTTCTCTGTTGTCATTATTTCCATTACTGTCTCTTTTATCACTCTTGTGCCTCTTGATCTACTTATAATAAATTTTGCCCCCCCCCCCCCGAAAAAATCTCCCTTGTCTGTTCGTGATTCCTTTGCTCCTGACATTTATTTATTACCCTCTAGTGTGCATAATGGAAAATTGTGGGCAAAATATAACATTCACCATTTTCATTTGCTCTTTCAATCTTTG
>NW_027195041.1:0-120000 GCF_038502225.1 Cherax quadricarinatus
GCATATTGCAGGGTAGGGCTGTGGTTGGAGAATACTGCAGGGTGGGGCTGTGGTTGGAGAATACTGCAGGGTGGTGCTGTGGTTGGAGAATACTGCAGGGTGGGGCTGTGGTTGGAGAATACTGCAGGGTGGGGCTGTGGTTGGAGAATACTGCAGGGTGGTGCTGTGGTTGGAGAATACTGCAGGGTGGGGCTGTGGTTGGAGAATACTGCAGGGTGGGGCTGTGGTTGGAGCATATTGCAGGGTGGTGCTGTGGTTGGAGAATACTGCAGGGTGGGGCTGTGGTTGGAGAATACTGCAGGGTGGTGCTGTGGTTGGAGAATACTGCAGGGTGGGGCTGTGGTTGGAGAATACTGCAGGGTGGTGCTGTGGTTGGAGCATATTGCAGGGTGGTGCTATGGTTGGAGAATACTGCAGGGTGGGGCTGTGGTTGGAGAATACTGCAGGGTGGGGCTGTGGTTGGAGAATACTCCAGGGTAGGGCTGTGGTTGGAGAATACTGCAGGGTGGGGCTGTGGTTGGAGCATATTGCAGGGTGGTGCTGTGGTTGGAGAATACTGCAGGGTGGGGCTGTGGTTGGAGAATACTGCAGGGTGGTGCTGTGGTTGGAGAATACTGCAGGGTGGGGCTGTGGTTGGAGAATACTGCAGGGTGGGGCTGTGGTTGGAGCATATTGCAGGGTGGTGCTGTGGTTGGAGAATACTGCAGGGTGGGGCTGTGGTTGGAGAATACTGCAGGGTGGTGCTGTGGTTGGAGAATACTGCAGGGTAGGGCTGTGGTTGGAGAATACTGCAGGGTGGTGCTGTGGTTGGAGCATATTGCAGGGTGGTGCTGTGGTTGGAGAATACTGCAGGGTGGTGCTGTGGTTGGAGAATACTGCAGGATGGGGCTGTGGTTGGAGAATACTGCAGGATGGGGCTGTGGTTGGAGCATATTGCAGGGTAGGGCTGTGGTTGGAGAATACTGCAGGATGGGGCTGCGGTAGGTGGATAATACAAAATTATTATAATACAAAATCACACATTCTAACCTTTGCAAGAAATAAAAATTTGTATTTAAGGAAAGCTTTCACTGTGTTCACACTCCAGTAACTGATGGAAGCCAGGAGACAATAAACTGGACAACAATACAGTAAATGCTCAGTATCATCAACTTTCAAAAACACCAAACAAAATCTACTGCATAAATTGTATTTCTCACTTATACTGTATATACATTGAGGAACTTTTAAATGTTGATGAAGAGATCGAGGCAATAATTTCACGCAATGGCCGGGGACGTATAACATCTTTCACCAGTTGAGAACAGCAGCACGTGAGTGTGGGGGAGGTGCACGAGGCATTACGAACAATGAAACGGGGTAAAGCAGCTTGAACCGACGGGATCGCGACAGAAATGTTAAAAGCGGAGGCGGGGGGAGGAGGGGTTGTACGTACGGCTGGCGGGTCTAATGTACGTTCACGAATGTGCCGATATTATTTCGGTAGGCCTGCTGCAGTGTTCCTTCTTTCTTATGTTCTCGTCCTTTCTGAATCTAAATTTTTTTTCCAACTTGAAACCTTTGCTGAGAGTCATGTCTTGGTTAGATATTTTTAGCACGTTGTTTGCATCCCCTATATCTGTTCCTGTTTTCCATTTAAGCACCTCCATCATATGGTGTGCCCCCCCCCCACCACCCCCTTAATTCTATGCCTTTCTAGATTGCAGATTTGGGGCCTTCTGTCTATCCTCTAGCCTTGCATGGGCCAGCAGGCCAGATACAGTGCTTCTTTCTTTTGATCAATGACATGTTTTAATCTGTGTATCAGTTTGGATAATTTTGATCTAATTTCCCATTTTGGAACACTAGTAGTAGTTTGAGCAGCTAGAACTAGGCTCTGAGAAATATCAGAAACCATCACCAGCTACCCAAGTCAGGTCATTCCAGTTCAACCCACCCAGGTAATTTCTCCTGTGAAATCTTCCAAGCAGAAGTTAGGGTCTGACTTGATTGTGGTTATTAGGGTAATTCAATGATGTCTTGAAAGAGTGATTTGTAATTGCTTTCCCCCACATTCATAATTAAAAACACGATATTTAGAGATTCCTCATTGGCAAGAACCAAGTCAAGCAGGTTATTTCCTCTAGTAGGTTCTGTCACTGTTTTAAAAAAGAAATTCTGACTTGCATAAAGCAGCGATTCCTGTCAAGTTGCTCCAATCAATTTTTGGTTAAATTTTCCCATTAATGCCATATTTTCGAATCTAGAAGCCTTACAAATTTCATCCCATGCCGGTTTACTGCACGTCCTATCGAGGTTTGGAGGTCTGTAAGTTACGCCCGAGTTGAGTTTTTTTCCGATACTTCTTACCCATGTCAAGGATGGAGGATGTCTAGGATATTTTTAATCTTATTCTGTGCCTCTACATTCCTCAAATACCTCAGATAAGAAAGTAGATTCGTAAGGCAGGAAAGCATCGTCGTAAAATTGTCCAGAGATTCGTCGATATCTTTGAAGGTGGCCTCTAATTGCTTTGGCAATTTATTCCATCCATTTTCAAAACAATGGTTAAGCAAATAAGTATTTGCCAAGGGGCCACTGGGCCACCAGGCCACCGGGCCACCAGGCCAAGGGGCCACTGGGTCACCAGGCCACCGGGCCACTGGGCCACCGGGCCACTGGGCCACCAGGCCACTGGGCCACTGGGCCACCAGGCCACCGGGCCACTGGGCCACCAGGCCACTGGGCCACTGGGCCACCGGGCCACCGGGCCACCAGGCCACCGGGCCACTGGGCCACCAGGCCACCGGGCCACCGGGCCACCAGGCCACTGGGCCACTGGACCACCAGGCCACCGGGCCACCGGGCCACCAGGCCACCGGGCCACTGGGCCACTGGGCCACCAGGCCACCGGGCCACTGGGCCACCAGGCCACCAGGCCACTGGGCCACCGGGCCACCAGGGTACCGGGCCACTGGGCCACCAGGCCACCGGGCCACTGGGCCACCAGGCCACCGGGCCACTGGGCCACAAGGCCACCGGGCCACTGGGCCACCAGGCCACCAGGCCACCAGGCCACCGGGCCACCAGGCCACTGGGCCACCGGGCCACCAGGCCACTGGGGCCACTGGGCCACCAGGCCACCGGGCCACTGGGCCACCAGGCCACCAGGCCACTGGGCCACTGGGCCACCGGGCCACCAGGCCACCGGGCCACCAGGCCACCGGGCCACCAGGCCACCGGGCCACTGGGCCACTAGGCCACCGGGCCACTGGGCCACCAGGCCACTGGGCCACCCGGCCAAGGGGCCACTGGGCCACCAGGTCACCAGGCCACTGGGCCACCAGGCCACTGGGCCACCCGGCCAAGGGGCCACTGGGCCACCAGGTCACTGGGCCACTGGGCCACCAGGTCACCAAGCCACTGGGCCACCGGGCCACTGGGCCACCAGGCCACCAGGCCACTGGGCCACTGGGCCACCAGGCCACTGGGCCACCAGGCCACTGGGCCACCGGGCCACTGGGCCACCAGGCCACCGGGCCACCAGGCCACCGGGCCGAGCCACCAGTCCACTAGGCCACCCGGCCAAGGGGCCACTGGGCCACCGGGTCACTGGGCCACTGGGCCACCAGGCCACAGGGCCACTGGGCCACCGGGCCACCAGGCCACCGGGCCACCAGGCCACTGGGCCACCGGGCCACCGGGCCACCGGGCCACTGGGCCACCGGGCCACTGGGCCACCGGGCCACCAGGCCACTGGGCCACCGGGCCACCAGGCCACCGGGCCACCAGGCCACCAGGCCACCGGGCCACCAGGCCACCGGGCCACTGGGCCACCAGGCCACCAGGCCACTGGGCCACCAGGCCACCGGGCCACCAGGCCACTGGGCCACCCGGCCAAGGGGCCACTGGGCCACCAGGTCACCAGGCCACTGGGCCACCAGGCCACCGGGCCACCAGGCCACCGGGCCACTGGGCCACCCGGCCAAGGGGCCACTGGGCCACCAGGTCACCAGGCCACTGGGCCACCGGGCCACTGGGCCACCAGGTCACCAGGCCACTGGGCCACCGGGCCACTGGGCCACCAGGCCACCAGGCCACTGGGCCACCAGGCCACTGGGCCACTGGGCCACTGGGCCACCGGGCCACAGGGCCGAGCCACCGGGCCACTAGGCCACCCGGCCAAGGGGCCACTGGGCCACCGGGTCACTGGGCCACTGGGCCACCAGGCCACAGGGCCACTGGGCCACCGGGCCACCAGGCCACCGGGCCACCAGGCCACTGGGCCACCGGGCCACCAGGCCACCGGGCCACTGGGCCACCGGGCCACCGGGCCACCAGGCCACTGGGCCACCAGGCCACCGGGCCACTGGGCCACTGGGCCACCAGGCCACCGGGCCACTGAGCCACAAGGCCACCGGGCCACCGGGCCACCGGGCCACCAGGCCACAGGGCCACCGGGCCACCAGGCCACCGGGCCACCGGGCCACCGGGCCACGGCCACCAGGCCACCAGGCCACTGGGCCACCGGGCCACCAGGCCACCAGGCCACCGGGCCACCGGGCCACCGGGCCACCGGGCCACTGGGCCACCAGGCCACCGGGCCACTGGGCCACCCGGCCAAGGGGCCACTGGGCCACCAGGTCACTGGGCCACTGGGCCACTAGCCACTGGGCCACTAGCCACCAGGCCACTGGGCCACCAGGCCACCGGGCCACTAGCCACCAGGCCACCGGGCCACTAGCCACCAGGCCACTGGGCCACTAGCCACCGGGCCACTAGCCACCAGGCCACTGGGCCACCAGGCCACTGGGCCACTAGCCACCAGGCCACTAGCCACCAGGCCACCGGGCCACTAGCCACCAGGCCACCGGGCCACTAGCCACCAGGCCTCCGGGCCACTAGCCACCGGTCCACCGGGCCACTAGCCACCGGGCAACTAGCCACCAGGCCAACGGGCCACTAGCCACCAGGCCACTAGCCACCAGGCCACCGGGCCACTTGCCACCAGGCCACCTGGGCCACTAGGGCCACTAGCCACCAGGCCACTGGGCCACTAGCCACCAGGCCACCGGGCCACTAGCCACCAGGCCACCTGGCCACTAGCCACCAGGCCACTAGCCACCAGGCCACCGGGCCACTAGCCACCAGGCCTCCGGGCCACTAGCCACCAGGCCACCGGGCCACTAGCCACCGGGCAACTAGCCACCAGGCCACCGGGCCACTAGCCACCAGGCCACAGGGCAACTAGCCACCAGGCCACCGGGCCACTTGCCACCAGGCCACCGGGCCACTAGCCACCAGGCCACCGGGCCACTAGCCACCAGGCCACCGGGCCACTAGCCACCGGGCAACTAGCCACCAGGCCACCGGGCCACTAGCCACCAGGCCACCGGGCCACTAGCCACCAGGCCACCGGGCCACTAGCCACCAGGCCTCCGGGCCACTAGCCACCGGGCCACCGGGCCACTAGCCACCGGGCAACTAGCCACCAGGCCACCGGGCCACTAGCCACCAGGCCACTGGGCAACTAGCCACCAGGCCACCGGGCCACTTGCCACCAGGCCACCGGGCCACTAGCCACCAGGCCACCGGGCCACTAGCCACCAGGCCACCGGGCCACTAGCCACCGGGCCACTAGCCACCAGGCCACCGGGCCACTAGCCACCAGGCCACCGGGCCACTAGCCACCAGGCCTCCGGGCCACTAGCCACCAGGCCACCGGGCCACTAGCCACCGGGCAACTAGCCACCAGGCCACCGGGCCACTAGCCACCAGGCCACCGGGCCACTAGCCACCAGGCCTCCGGGCCACTAGCCACCAGGCCACCGGGCCACTAGCCACCGGGCAACTAGCCACCAGGCCACCGGGCCACTAGCCACCAGGCCACCGGGCCACTAGCCACCAGGCCTCCGGGCCACTAGCCACCAGGCCACCGGGCCACTAGCCACCGGGCAACTAGCCACCAGGCCACCGGGCCACTAGCCACCAGGCCACCGGGCAACTAGCCACCAGGCCACCGGGCCACTTGCCACCAGGCCACCGGGCCACTAGCCACCAGGCCACCGGGCCACTAGCCACCGGGCCACTAGCCACCAGGCCACCGGGCAACTAGCCACCAGGCCACCGGGCCACTTGCCACCAGGCCACCAGGCCGCTAGCCACCAGGCCACCGGGCCACTAGCCACCGGGCAACTAGCCACCAGGCCACCAGGCCACTAGCCACCAGGCCACCGGGCCACTAGCCACCAGGCCACCGGGCCACTAGCCACCAGGCCTCCGGGCCACTAGCCACCAGGCCACCGGGCCACTAGCCACCGGGCAACTAGCCACCAGGCCACCGGGCCACTAGCCACCAGGCCACCGGGCAACTAGCCACCAGGCCACCGGGCCACTTGCCACCAGGCCACCGGGCCACTAGCCACCAGGCCACCGGGCCACTAGCCACCAGGCCACCGGGCCACTAGCCACCAGGCCACCGGGCCACTAGCCACCGGGCAACTAGCCACCAGGCCACCGGGCCACTAGCCACCAGGCCACCGGGCAACTAGCCACCAGGCCACCGGGCCACTTGCCACCAGGCCACCGGGCCACTAGCCACCAGGCCACCGGGCCACTAGCCACCAGGCCACCGGGCCACTAGCCACCAGGCCACCGGGCCACTAGCCACCGGGCAACTAGCCACCAGGCCACCGGGCCACTAGCCACCAGGCCACCGGGCAACTAGCCACCAGGCCACCGGGCCACTTGCCACCAGGCCACCGGGCCGCTAGCCACCAGGCCACCAGGCCACTAGCCACCAGGCCACCGGGCCACTAGCCACCGGGCAACTAGCCACCCGGCCACCGGGCCACTAGCCACCGGGCAACTAGCCACCAGGCCACCGGGCCACTAGCCACCAGGCCACTGGGCAACTAGCCACCAGGCCACCGGGCCACTTGCCACCAGGCCACCGGGCCACTAGCCACCAGGCCACCGGGCCACTAGCCACCGGGCAACTAGCCACCAGGCCACCGGGCCACTAGCCACCAGGCCACCGGGCCACTAGCCACCAGGCCACCGGGCCACTAGCCACCAGGCCACCGGGCCACTAGCCACCAGGCCACCGGGCCACCAGGCCACCGGGCCACTAGCCACCAGGCCACCGGGTCACTAGCCACAAGGCCACCGGGCCACTAGCCACCAGGCCACTAGCCACCAGGCCACCAGGCCACTAGCCACCAGGCCACCGGGCCACTCGCCACCAGGCCACCGGGCCACTTGCCACCAGGCCACCGGGCCACTCGCCACCAGGCCACCGGGCCACTTGCCACCAGGCCACCGGGCCACTAGCCACCAGGCCACCGGGCCACTAGCCACCAGGCCACCGGGCCACTAGCCACCAGGCCACTAGCCACCAGGCCACCGGGCCACTAGCCACCAGGCCTCCGGGCCACTAGCCACCAGGCCACCGGGCCACTAGCCACCGGGCAACTAGCCACCAGGCCACCGGGCCACTAGCCACCAGGCCACCGGGCAACTAGCCACCAGGCCACCGGGCCACTTGCCACCGGGCCACTAGCCACCAGGCCACCGGGCCACTAGCCACCAGGCCACCGGGCCACTGGGCCACCAGGCCACTGGGCCACCAGCCACCAGGCCACCAGGCCACTGGGGCACCAGGCCACCAGGCCACCAGGCCACTGGGCCACCAGGCCACCAGGTCACCAGGCCACTGGGCCACCAGGCCACCAGGCCACCGGGCCACAAAGTATTAAGGTTGAAAGTTTGATTCTTGCTTAAACTTTTATTATATAGTTAGTGTTCACGCATATTTTAGTGGGAAGAGAATAAAAAATAAAGATTTATGATGTAAGAAAATAGTTTTGTTATTCGCAGTACGGAAGATTAAATATTAGATTAGGATTTGATTTAGTAAATTATAAAAAGCTTGATTAAATTTTGTGCCAGCAATTGCGGTTAGACTTAAAAGCTTAGTAAAAGTATTTTATTTTAGGTTATTCTGATGTTTAAGTTAAAACTTAGATTTATAGCAATAAAGGTGAAATTGGTTTGTTGAGGATAAATAAAAGTTGAACAATAAAGGGGAAAAAGCCTAAGAATTAAGGTATAAACCAGGATTAGATACCCTGCTATACTTAAAAGGGAAAAATATAACTTGAGTATTAGTAGCTATGGTCTTTAAATTCCAAGAATTTGGCAGTATTTTAGTCTTGTTAGAGGAACCTGTTCTGTAAACGATACAACACGAAGTATCTTACTCTTGTTTAACAGTTTGTATACCGTCATTATTAGATAACATTTATTGGGGAAGTTATTGAAATTTAGAAAGTTAACGTATATTAGATCAAGGTGCAGTTTATGGGTGAGAAGAAATGGGTTACAATAAAATTTATTTATATGTATCAGTGATTGAATAGTTTCTGTGAAGGAGGATTTAATTGTAACATACAATTTAGTAAGTTAGTGTGATATGAGAACTAAAATATGTACATATCGCCCGTCGCTTCCATTTAAGGTGGAATAAGTCATAACATAGGTGTACTGGAAGGTGTACCTAGAATTAAAATTTACTTTGGCAGAAAATATGCGTTAAATTTAGAATTTAATTATATAGAAAATATCCTATAAGTAAAAGCATTGGGATTAATGCTGTGATTGTTATAGTTGTAAGAATACAACAACAAATACCATATGAAAATACACTGCAAAGTCGCTGATTTATTCCAAAAAATTGGTCAAAGTTTTTTTTTTCTCATTATGCACTGTGTGCTGCAGGATTTTTTTTAGACTGTGCACACTGACCACATAGACCCATTCTTTCATATGTAGGCCTACCAGCTTTCTCCCACTAGATTTGAGGCCGCTAGAATTTATGCGTACTAGTACGTCAAAAACCCCTACGCGTAAGACGTACTAGTACGACCAAAACCCTCAAAGGGTTAAATAATGGATGGGATTTACGTAAAGGTGAAGTCATAAGTTTTGTGAACGGAAGGTTTAAGCTAATTTAAAAAAATATAGATGTATGATGATATTAGGAATCGAAGGTCTTACGTTGTTAGTTATAGTTTTTGTGGATTTTGAGCGTTTATTTCGAATCATAAGCATCTACTAAATGTTTTATTAAGATTGGAATTTATTATATTAAATGTGTTTGGGGTTATGAGAGTTTACATGGCCAGGGTTGGTTTGGAGAGTGTGTTTGTAATGTTTTTTTTAGTTATGGTTGCGTGTGAAGGGCCTTTAGGTCAATCTTTATTGGTTTCTATTGTCCGTTCACATGGTAACGATTATTTTAGGAGATTTGGTATTTTAATATGTTAAAGTTTTTGGTACTAAATTTAGTTTTGATAAGATTTGTGATGAATTGAAGGTTGATTCAGATTGGCTTGCTGGTTATATGCTTTACAAGATTATTAATAATAAATCACGATTTTTATTTTTTTTTGTAGGGGTTATATAATAGGGGCTGATTATCTAAGATACATTTTGATTGTATTAAGAGTTTGAATCGTCATGTTAATAGTTTACGGCAGAGTGACAGTAAAGAAAATTGGGAATTTTTATACCGGGTCCTTGTTAGTGAATTTAATTTTGTTGCTAGTTTTAATTTTAACTTTTAGGTCAGTAAATTATCTAATGTTTTATATTAGAATTGAAAGGTCACTTGTTCCTATGCTTGTACTAATTTTAGGCTGAGGGTACCAGCCCGAACGAATTCAAGCCGGAATTTATATATCATTTTATACTTTATTTGCTTCACTGCCTTTATTAGTTTCTTTATTAAGGCTATATAAAAGCATGGGAAGACTAAACATAAGGCTATTGCCAGGAATGGTTGGCTATCAAAGTGTCAGTGTGTTGTGATATTTTTGCTCTGTATTTTCATTTATAGTTAAATTACCTCTTGTTTATATTTCATTTATGATTACCTAAGGCCCATGTAGAGGCCCCGGTTGCAGGATCAATAGTATTAGCTGGGGTGTTATTAAAGCTAGGGGGGTATGGTTTGATTCGGGTTTTGAGAGAGTTTTCGGAGATTAATAAAATATTTTGTTGGGTGTGAATGAGCCTTGGGATTTTAGGAGGTGTTGTCATTACTCTGAGGTGTTTACGTCAGGTGGACATAAAGTCTTTAATTGCTTATTCTTCCGTAGCTCATATGGGTTTGGTGCTAGGAGGACTTGTAGTGGTGATATATGTGATGAATAGTGATAGTGAAAGATGTATAGAGATGGTGATATATGTGATGAATAGTGATAGTGAAACATGTATAGTGAGGGTAACAGACATAGTGAATAGTGAGATGTATAGTGATAGATTTAGTGAATAGTGATGGTGATATATGTGGTGACACTGGGAGATGCTCAAGTCCTAGTGTTTATATACTGACATTTACATATGATAATAATAATAATAATAATAATATTTAATAAATAATAAAATAATCACTAATTTTCCTCTTATAACTCTTACAAGCTTAATGCTCTTAATCGAAAAATAAAACTAATTTTTGAAGAAAAAAAAAAAAACACTTTACTTAAAGGGTATAAGGTTCTAGGAATCAACCAAAGTTCTATGGGACTTGGGGCTTTGATGTTGACTTTGATGTTGGTAGCTGGGAGGCCTAGACTTGGAGGTAGCATGATCTTGGTAGCTGGGAAGCCTGGTCTTGGAGGGAGCAGAAAGGGTGTTCACACTACCCAATACCCTTTAGTATTATAATGTTTTAAAACACTTTTCTTATTACCCAGAATTTGTGGTTTTCCATGTTGTTGTGCATTCTGGACTGGTGGTTTTACTTGAGGTTTTGCATCATTATGAAATATTTGCTTGTCTGCTGGCTTAACTTCTATTTTCTGTGGGGTCTCTCCATTTGGACCTGTCAACACACGGCCGCTCAGCATCAGTGCTCGTCTCTCGTAATCTTTATTTTCAAAAGTGGCAAAGCCATACCCACGATGACCTCTGACTCTTCGTGGCATCATGAATTTGATTAAACCGCCGGATTTCTGCAGAAGCTGTTTTACAGTCCTGTAACTGCACAAAGCGGGCACATTGGCTACAAAAACTCCATACCCTGTAGGGTTGGGGACGGTGATGGGTTTGGGCATGGTGATGGGTTTGGGGATGGTGATGGGGTTGGGGAGGGTATTGGGGTTGGGAAGGGGTGTTGAGGTACCAGCATCATCAGTGGTAGGAGGTACTAGCTCACCGCTCACCACTGTGTTACTGGTGCTGTTAAGTGTTAGTGGCTTGAGAAGCCTGCTACGGAAGAATCGCCAGATGTAGTACAACACTCCTAACACTGTCCCAACGACCCACAGAAGAACCACCATCACCTGGGAAGATGAATTATCCTGGCAGGATTCTTTCATCTCCTTGAGGAGAATCTCCAGCTCCTCAACATCCTTGCTGGCTTGGTACAATCTAAAGATAATTCCCAGAAGAGGCCAGGAGTTTGGTGCCCACCAAGAGCTCACCTGCCTTCCAGGGAGCTGTAAGGGGGTATAATTATCACAATTAAATATTATCCCCATCCCAGGGATCCCACAAATTTTCTGGGAAAATGATTCACAAGCCCAGGAGGCTTCCTGGACCTCCATTTGGAGTCGCATCCGGTCCTCTTCCAGCTCCAGGACCCACTCATCAAAATAACAATATAGTCCGACAAAAATCGTGATAACGTACAACACCATGACAAGATACATCAATTTCTTGTAAAATTCCATTTTTAAGGATTTCTTTTTTAGTGTAAACTAGGAAAGAAGATAATAATAATTTATAATATCTCCAGCCACATTAATGGTCAAAATAGAATATATGAGAAATATAGTGACCCTAGAATGTTGTTGTTTTGTCCTTGTGTATAGTGGTGGTGATATATGTGATGAATAGTGATAGTGAAAGATGTATAGAGATGGTGATATATGTGATGAATAGTGATAGTGAAACATGTATAGTGAGGGTAACAGACATAGTGAATAGTGAGATGTATAGTGATAGATTTAGTGAACAGTGATGGTGATATATGTGGTGACACTGGGAGATGCTCAAGTCCTAGTGTTTATATACTGACATTTACATATGATAATAATGATAATAATAATAATAATAATAATAATAATAATAATAATAATAATAATAATAATAATAATAATAATAATCACTAATTTTCCTCTTATAACTCTTACGAGCTTAATGCTCTTAATCGAAAAATAAAACTAATTTTTTAAGAAAAAAAAAAACACTTTACTTAAAGGGTATAAAGTTATAGGAATCAACCAAAGTTCTATGGGACTTGTGGCTTTGATGTTGACTTTGATGTTGGTAGCTGGGAGGCCTAGACTTGGAGGTAGCATGATCTTGGTAGCTGGGAAGCCTGGTCTTGGAGGGAGCAGAAAGGGTGTTCACACTACCCAATACCCTTTAGTATTATAATGTTTTAAAACACTTTTCTTATTACCCAGAATTTGTGGTTTTCCATGTTGTTGTGCATTCTGGACTGGTGGTTTTACTTGGGGTTTTGCATTATTATGAAATATTTGCTTGTCTGCTGGCTTAACTTCTATTTTCTGTGGGGTCTCTCCATTTGGACCTGTCAACACACGGCCGCTCAGCATCAGTGCTCGTCTCTCGTAATCTTTATTTTCAAAAGTGGCAAAGCCATACCCACGATGACCTCTGACTCTTCGTGGCATCATGAATTTGATTAAACCGCCGGATTTTTGTAGAAGCTGTTTTACAGTCCTGTAACTGCACAAAGCGGGCACATTGGCTACAAAAACTCCATACCCTGTAGGGTTGGGAATGGTAATGGGTTTGGGGATGGTGATGGGTTTGGGGATGGTGATGGGGTTGGGGAGGGTATTGGGATTGGGAAGTGGTGTTGAGGTACCAGCATCATCAGTGGTAGGAGGTACTAGCTCACAACTCACCACTGTGTTACTGGTGCTGTTAAGTGTTAGTGGTTTGAGAAGCCTGCTACGGAAGAATCGCCAGATGTAGTACAACACTCCTAACACTGTCACATTGACCCACAGAATAACCATCATCACCTGGGAGGATGAATTATCCTGGCAGGATTCTTTCATATCCTTGAGGAGAATCTCCAGCTCCTCAACATCCTTGCTGGCTTGATACAATCTGAAGATGATTCCCAAAAGAGGCCAGGAGTTTGGTGCCCACCAAGAGCTCACCTGCCTTCCAGGGAGCTGTAAGGGGGTATAATTATCACTATTAAATATTATCCCCATCCCAGGGATCCCACAAATTTTCTGGGAAAATGATTCACAAGCCCAGGAGGCTTCCTGGACCTCCATTTGGAGTTGCATCCGGTCCTCTTCCAGCTCCTGGGCCCACTCATCAAAATAACAATATAGTCCGACAAAAATCATGATAATGTCCAACACCATGACGAGATACATCAATTTCTTGTAAAATTCCATTTTTAAGGATTTCTTTTTTAGTGTAAACTAGGAAAGAAGATAATAATAATTTATAATATAATATCTCCAGCCACAATAATGGTCAAAATATAATATTTGAGAAATATAGTGACCCTAGAATGTTGTTGTTCTGTCCTTGTGTATAGTGGTGGTGATATATGTGATGAATAGTGATAGTGAAAGATGTATAGAGATGGTGATATATGTGATGAATAGTGATAGTGAAACATGTATAGTGAGGGTAACAGACATAGTGAATAGTGAGATGTATAGTGATAGATTTAGTGAATAGTGATGGTGATATATGTGGTGACACTGGGAGATGCTCAAGTCCTAGTGTTTATATACTGACATTTACATATGATAATAATGATAATAATAATAATAATAATCACTAATTTTCCTCTTATAACTCTTACGAGCTTAATGCTCTTAATCGAAAAATAAAACTAATTTTTTAAGAAAAAATAAAACACACTTTACTTAAAGGGTATAAAGTTCTAGGAATCAACCAAAGTTCTATGGGACTTGTGGCTTTGATGTTGACTTTGATGTTGGTAGCTGGGAGGCCTAGACTTGGAGGTAGCATGATCTTGGTAGCTGGGAAGTCTGGTCTTGGAGGGAGCAGAAAGGGTGTTCACACTACCCAATACCCTTTAGTATTATAATGTTTTAAAACACTTTTCTTATTACCCAGAATTTGTGGTTTTCCATGTTGTTGTGCATTCTGGACTGGTGGTTTTACTTGAGGTTTTGCATCATTATGAAATATTTGCTTGTCTGCTGGCTTAACTTCTATTTTCTGTGGGGTCTCTCCATTTGGACCTGTCAACACACGGCCGCTCAGCATCAGTGCTCGTCTCTCGTAATCTTTGTTTTCAAAAGTGGCAAAGCCATACCCACGATGACCTCTGACTCTTCGTGGCATCATGAATTTGATTAAACCGCCGGATTTCTGCAGAAGCTGTTTTACAGTCCTATAACTGCACAAAGCGGGCACATTGGCTATAAAAACTCCATAACCTGTAGGGATGGGGACGGTGATGGGTTTGGGGATGGTGATGGGTTTGGGGATGGTGATGGGGTTGGGGAGGGTATTGGGGTTGGGAAGGGGTGTTGAGGTACCAGCATCATCAGTGGTAGGAGGTACTAGCTCACTGCTCACCACTGTGTTACTGGTGCTGTTAAGTGTTAGTGGCTTGAGAAGCCTGCTACGGAAGAATCGCCAGATGTAGTACAACACTCCTAACACTGTCCCAACGACCCACAGAAGAACCACCATCACCTGGGAGGATGAATTATCCTGGCAGGATTCTTTCATCTCCTTGAGGAGAATCTCCAGCTCCTCAACATCCTTGCTGGCTTGGTACAATCTAAAGATAATTCCCAGAAGAGGCCAGGAGTTTGGTGCCCACCAAGAGCTCACCTGCCTTCCAGGGAGCTGTAAGGGGGTATAATTATCACAATTAAATATTATCCCCATCCCAGGGATCCCACAAATTTTCTGGGAAAATGATTCACAAGCCCAGGAGGCTTCCTGGACTTCCATTTGGAGTCGCATCCGGTCCTCTTCCAGCTCCAGGACCCACTCATCAAAATAACAATATAGTCCGACAAAAATCGTGATAAAGTACAACACCATGACAAGATACATCAATTTCTTGTAAAATTCCATTTTTAAGGATTTCTTTTTTAGTGTAAACTAGGAAAGAAGATAATAATAATTTATAATATCTCCAGCCACATTAATGGTCAAAATAGAATATATGAGAAATATAGTGACCCTAGAATGTTGTTTTGTCCTTGTGTATAGTGGTAGTGATATATGTGATAAATAGTGATAGTGAAAGATGTATAGTGATGGTGATATATGTGATGAATAGTGATGGTGATATATGTGATGAATAGTGATGGTGATATATGTGATATATATTTTTAAATTCATTATTTTCTTGTTGCTCTGGAAAAGTAGGGGAATATTTTGTTTTGTCAATGCATAGTGCTCCATTAAATATTATATTTATGAAAGGTTCCTTTTGTGTAATTTGTAGGATAAGATGGCTGAGATCAAAGGCGTTAGATTGTAAATCTAAACAGAAGTTAAACTTTCTTATTAGTATAAAGTTAAGATTTAAAAGATTATTACTTTTTTTGACAGCTTTGAAGGATGTTAGTTTAAATTAACTTAAAATCTTAGATAACTAAAAGTATGGATGTGATAAAAAGACCAAATAAGTGATGGAAGAACATAAAGGAGACGATAGGATTTTAAGGGGTTTGAAGGAGATGTTCCATTTTATTTGAGTAAAGGAAATTGAGATGGAGGAAAGAGTAAGTCGGATGTAAAAGTAAAGAGTTACTAGTGAGGAAAGAAGAAGAATTAGAAAGGGGGAAGCAAAAGGATGTTAAAATTATTTCTTGAATAATGATTCATTAAGGGATAAAGCCAGAAAAAGGTGGCAGGCCCCCTAAAGAGTAAAGATTTATTATTGAGATAATTTTAGGAAAAGAACCCTGATCTGAGTTAAGTGGGGAAAAAAGTATGTTTGGGTTGATGAGAAATAAAAGGCTACTGAAGCTGAGATTAAAGCATACGTATATGAAAAAATAAATTATTCAGGTTTCATTGATAAGCATAGCAAAAAGCATCCATGATATATGATTAATAGATGAGTAGGCTAAAATCTTTCGAAGGGATGTTTGATTGACTCCTCCTAGAGCTCCAATAATAGCGGAAATTAGTCCTCCTCCTAGAGCTCCAATAATAGCGAAAATTAGTCCTCCTAAGAAAAGGATAATGTGTGTATAATATTCTGTGGATAAATAAGAAATCAAAAATATAGGGGGCGAGTTTTTGGATTGTTATGAGAATAATAATTTGAATTCAATTAAGACCTTCCATGACTTGGGGGAATCAAAAATGAAACGGGGCTGCTCCTAATTTAAGAAGCAGGGCTAAGGAGATAAAGAAAAGTGAAATTCTCGGAATGAAAAACGTTAAGGTTGAGGATAAGATGATAATGGCCGAACCTAAAGCCTGAATCAAAAAGTATTTTAAGGAGGCCTCTGATGGTAATTGATTTTCTTTTGATGAGATTAAAGGAATAAATGACATGAGGTTGAGTTCAAGACCAATTCAGGCTGAGAATCATGATGAGGAGGAAATGGTCAGGAGGGATCCTGAGAGAAGTGTAAGTATAAAAATGATTTTATAAGGTGAGAATAAAATTATAAAGAAAGATTGCTCTCATAAATGAGGTATGAGCCCATTAGCTTAGGTTTAGCTTATCTTTATATTATGTATGTAGAAGTATAAAGGGCACGAAAAGTTTTGATCTTTCGAGGATTGCTGCAATTCCAATTTACATAGGGAAAGGCAACAGAGGTTTATAGAGGTAGGTGATAAAGGGCTGGTCTTTGAATGCTTAGGGACCTCCCCTGATATTTAGTTATTCTTAACAGATTAAATAAGAAGAAACCTTAAGTTATTAAGAAAATAAAAAGAAAAAAACATAAAGAGGGGGTATTTTGTACATTTTAAATTTTCTGCTAGTATATATATACATTTGTGTACATGGAAGTGGTGAATTGAGTATAATTGTATGAGTGAGCTTATGTATACCAGAACAGAATGATAACACTGAGCACTATACATTACGATTAATACAGTTATAAGTAGAACCTTTCGTGAGAAAGGGGATTCTACTTATTTTTTATTATTTTTTTTATTATCACACTGGCCGATTCCCACCAAGGCAGGGTGGCCCGAAAAAGAAAAACTTTCACCATCATTCACTCCATCACTGTCTTGCCAGAAGGTGCTTTACACTACAGTTTTTAAACTGCAACATTAACACCCCTCCTTCAGAGTGCAGGCAGGATTCTACTTATATTTGTATTAATCGTCTCCTTCTAGATTCCCTCATTTCCGTGAAGATATTCCTAATAGATGGTCATGGAGGAAGATAAGACGAAGCCAGTACTTCTTTATAGTAATTTTCTGATAGATACACTAAGAGGTTAATATATCTCCAGAGGATTTGCCACCCAGGATAACCCAAAAAAGTCAGTGTCATCGAAGACTGTCTAACTTATTTCCATTGGGGTCCTTAATCTTGTCTCCCAGGATGCAACCCACACAAGTCGACTAACACCCAGGTGAACAGGGAAAAATGCCTGGAACTAGTGCTCATATTGGTGAATTTAAAGCCAGCAAAGGTTGGTTTGAGAGATTTAAGAATCGTAGTGGCATACACAGTGTGATAAGGCCTGTTCTGGAAGAAAATGCCAAACAGGACCTACAGTACTCAGGAGGAAAAGGCACTCCCAGGACACAGTGTCTCATCAGTCATTGCTGCATCTTCAATAAAGGTAAGTGTCATTTATTCTTCATTTAGTAGACTAGTACATGCACAATATATACTGTGCATGTACTACTCTACTATTGTGCATGTATCCTTCTCTTTGTGTGTGGGAAAATGTATATTTCATGTGGTAAAAATTTTTTTTCATACTTTTGGGTGTCTTGCACGGATTAATTTGATTTCCATTATTTCTTATGGGGAAAATTCATTCGCATACCGATTATTTCGCATAACAATTACCCCTCTTGCACGGATTAAAATCGTTATGCGGGGGTCCACTGTATATGAAAATCAGAAGGAAGGTCTGAAGAGACCTGAAAGCATGCAGATAAAAATGGTTTGTGTGAGAAGGGTGAGTCCTATGGAAAGAGGGTGTGTTAAGGTAGAGAACAGGATCGCTATGCTTAAAGTGAAAGGGAGAATAAAATATAAAATATTATACTGAGATGGTATAAAGTTCTAGAAATGAACTTCATCTTTGGTTTACAAGACCAAAATTTTTTTAAACTACTAAAACTCTTCAATTTAAATAGTTTAGATTAAAACGTCGGGTTGTGGTGCCGAAGAGATAAGAAAGTTATTTTAAATCGTGTTGTGAGGTGCTTATAGTCATTTAGTTAGTTTAGTGTTTTTATCACTTAGGGCATTGATTTTTATTTTATTTAGTTTAATAAGGCTAAATTCTGGGATTGCTTATGTAAGTGAGTGAGAAATTTTTTCTTTAAATTCTTCTTCTATTGTGGTGACTCTGATTTATGATTGAGTAAGATTCCTGTTTTTAGGGGTGGTTTTATTTATTTCTTCTATGGTAATGTATTACAGGGGAGATTACATGGGAGGGGATAAGAGGTACGGGCGATTTGTGTATTTAGTTTTTGGTTTTGTTTTATCTATAGGGGCTTTGATTATTAGTCCTAATTTGATTAGGATCCTTTTAAACCATACCCCCGGCCGGGATTGAACCCGCGGTCATAGAGTCTCAAAACTCCAGCCCGTCGCGTTAGCCACTAGACCAGCTTGGCTAACGCGACGGGCTGGAGTTTTGAGACTCTATGACCGCGGGTTCAATCCCGGCCGGGGGTATGGTTTATTTGCAATCGTGTCATTACGATTTCTTAAGTCAGGATCCTTTTAGGTTGGGATGGATTAGGGTTAATTTCTTATGTATTGGTAATTTACTACCAGAATGAAAAATCTGCAAATACTGGTATGCTAACGGTTTTATTAAATCGAGTTGGGGATGTTGGGATTTTATTGAGCTTTTCTTTACTTCTTATGATAGGGGCTTGAAATTTTATTTTTTACGGGAGGTATTTAGGGAGAGACTTTCTGTAGTTAAAAGTTTTTGTATGTATTGCTGCTGTAACTAAAAAGAGCTCAAATTCCGTTTTCAGCTTGGCTTCCAGCAGCTATGGCTGCCCCTACACCTGTTTCGGCTTTAGTTCATTCTTCTACGCTAGTAACAGCTGATGTTTATATTTTGATTCGGTTTAGTGGAAGTTTGGAAGGTTCGTGTGTACAAAGTGTTTTGTTAATTGTTTCTTGTCTAACTATATTTATGGCAGGTCTGGGGGCTAATTTTGAGTTTGATTTGAAGAAGATCATTGCTTTATCAACTTTAAAGGCAATTGGGTTTAATGATAAGAGTTTTATTTTTGGGGTTTGCTGACCTTGCTTTTTTCCATTTATTGACTCACGCTCTATTTAAGGCTTTATTGTTCATGTGTGCTGGGATGGTAATTCATAGGGTTAAAGAATATCAAGATATTCGAAATATGGGCAGACTGGTGGTGTGTATACCTTTGACTAGGGTTTGTATAAATTTAGCTAATTTGGCTTTATGTGGTATACCTTTTTTGGCTGGATTCTATTCTAAAGATTTGATTTTAGAAGTTGCGTTTATAAGGGAAATCAATATTTTTAGATTTTTTTTATATATTTTAAGTACCGGTCTGACAGTATGTTACACATTTCGGTTAATTTATTATAGATTAAGGTGCTTCTCTAATACAGTGGACCCCCGCTTAACGATCACCTCCAAATGCGACCAATTATGTAAGTGTATTTATGTAAGTGCGTTTGTACGTGTATGTTTGGGGGTCTGAAATGGACTAATCTACTTCACAATATTCCTTATGGGAAAAAATTCGGTCAGTACTGGCACCTGAACATACTACTGGAATGAAAAAAGTTCGTTAACCGGGGGTCCACTGTAGTATTAAAATAATGGGAACAGCATGGAGAAGCACAAAACTCTGCAGGAAACTCTGCAGATATGGGAGATATCAGTGAAACACAGAAAAATGGTTTGTTTGCAATAGTGTCATTACAGTTGTACAGTGCACTCCAGAAAAAACTATATTCATTGATTTACTTTTGATACAGGTGTTGCTCAACATCAAATTGTCTCTATAGTATAAGAAGCAATTCCCTCAAACTGCAATGTGTACACAAATGAAGCAAACTCTTCCCACACAAAAGTGTCCTTGGCCCTCTTCATTGACATAAATGCCCTATCGCAACTACTCAGACCGACACTGTTTTCTTCGGTCGTGCTAGCCAATACCAAATTACAGAAAATCTACTCTAAACATTGACAAAACCTACTTGATACAGTTTGGAAACACACATGCCCCTCTTAACATCACAAAGCTCACAGAGGGAAAATTCTTACGAATCCACCTTGATAAATAGACTCAAATTTCAAACACATTTCAAAGAAAATCTCAAAGGCATACTATCCAACATACAGTCACCCCTCTGTATCACTCACTCGTTTATCTCGCCTACGGAATTTGTGCGCGAGGCTCAACGACAATAGAGCATCTCAGACCGTTAATTACCCAACAAAACGTTCCAGTCACAAGAGACACCAAAATTTACTCACCGTACAAAACATCCATACTTATTATTGTACCTACATACAAAACTCCAATATAAAGCCTCCCCTCAAACTACTACTACTCCTCCTTACCAACCTTAATAAAAGGCACATCACTCTTTCATGTTCCTCATGTCCATCTCACACTGTACAAACGCAATGCACACAAGAGGCCCAAAAATCTGCATTTCATTACATGTGAATTTATTTATTTATTTATTATTAATTTGAACATAAATGCAGCATGCCAAAGCCCCTTGTATTCAGAGCATTATGGGCAGGCTTAAAATTAACTTAAGATTAACTAAGCATTCCTAAACATTATTGTAAACAGATAACAATTAAGCTCTAGTGAGTATTACAAAGACAGGGCATATGGTTGCATGCATTGCTGTACATTCAGTAGAATGGAGTACAGTGGACCCCCCGCATAGCGATATTAATCCGTGCAAGAGAGCTCATTGTTATGCGAAATTATCGTTATGCGAATGAATTTTCCCCATAAGAAATAATGGAAATCAAATTAATCCGTGCAAGACACCCCAAAGTATGAAAAAAAAAATTTTTACCACATTAAATATTAATTTTAATACACACAAACTGAAAAAGGCATGCACAATTACATGACACTTACTTTTATTGAAGATCTGGTGATGATTGATGGGATGGGAGGAGGAGAGTGTGTTAGTGTTTAGAAGGGGAATCCCCTTCCATCAAGACTTGAGGTGTCAAGTCCTTTTCTGGGGTTACTTCCCTTCTTCTTTTAATGCCACTAGGACCAGCTTCAGAGTCACTGGACTTCTGTCGCACAACATATCTGTCCATAGTGGCCTGTACCTCTCGTTCCTTTATGACTTCCCTAAAGTGTTTCACAACACTGTCAGTGTAATAGTCACCAGCACGGCTTGCAATAGCTGTGTGAGGATGATTTTCATCCATGAAGGTTTGCACTTAAAGCCACTTTGCACAGATTTCCTTAATCTTTGTAGTAGGCAATTTCTTCAATTTCTCTCTCCCATCCTTCGAACCAGTTTCCTCAGGTCTGGCCTCTTGCTGTTGAAGTTGATCTATCAGCTCATCAGTGGTTAGTTCTTCATTGTCCTCCTCTACCAACTCTTCCACATCATCCCCACTAACCTCCAACCCCAAGGACTTTCCCAATGCCATAATGGATTCCTCAACTGGCATAGGATTCTCAGGGTTAGCCTGAAACCCTTCAAAATCCCTTTGGTCTACACATTCTGGCCACAGTTTCTTCCAAGCAGAGTTCAAGGTCCTCTTAGTCACTCCCTCCCAAGCCTTACCTATAAGGTTTACACAATTGAGGATATTAAAGTGATCTCTCCAAAAGTCTCTTAGAGTCAGTTGAGTTTCTGAGGTCACTACAAAGCACCTTTAAACAGAGCTTTTGTGTACAGTTTTTTGAAGTTTGCAGTAACCTGCTGGTCCATGGGCTGCAGGAGAGGAGTGGTATTAGGAGGCAAAAACTTCACCTTAATGAATTTCATGTTCCCATAAAGTCGCTCTGCCACGTCTGTAGGATGACCAGGGGCATTGTCTAACACCAGGAGGCACTTAAGTTCTAATTTCTTTTCAGTTAGGTAATCTTTCACATTGGGGGCAAATGCATGGTGTAACCAGTCATAGAAAAAGTCCCTAGTGACCCATGCCTTACTGTTTGCCCTCCACAGCACACACAAATTTTCTTTGAGGACATTCTTTTGCCTGAATGGTCTGGGAGTTTCAGAGTGATACACTAATAAAGGCTTCACTTTGCAATCACCAGTAGCATTGGAACACATCAACAGAGTAAGCCTGTCTTTCATAGGCTTATGTCCTGGGAGTGCCTTTTCCTCCTGAGTAATGTAGGTCCTGCTTGGCATTTTCTTCCAAAACAGGTCTGTTTCATCACAATTAAACACTTGTTCAGGTTTCAGTCCTTCAGTTTCTATGTACTCTTTGAATTCCTGCACATATTTTTCAGCTGCTTTGTGGTCCGAACTGGCAGCCTCACCATGCCTTATCACACTATGTATGCCACTACGCCTCTTAAATCTCTCAAACCAACCTTTGCTGGCCTTAAATTCACTCACATCATCACTAGTTGCAGGCATTTTTTTAATTAAATCCTGATGCAACTTCCTAGCCTTTTCACTTATGATCACTTGAGAGATGCTATCTCCTGCTATCTGTTTCTCATTTATCCACACCAATAACAGTCTCTCAACATCTTCCATCACTTGCGATCTCTGTTTCGAAAACACAGTTAAACCTTTGGCAAGAACAGCTTCCTTGATTGCCTTTTTGTTGCCCACAATAGTAGCGATGGTTGATTGGGGTTTACTATACAACCTGGCCAGCTCGGAGACACGCACTCCACTTTCATACTTATCAATGATCTCTTTCTTCATCTCTATAGTAATTCTCACCCTTATTCCTGTAGGGTTGGCACTAGAAGCTTTCTTGGGGCCTATGGTCACTTATTTTGCAGATAAAATCACCAGAAACACTGTAATAATACGAAATGTTCCGATTGCATGCTTGGATGTTACCGTGGAGGCTGGCTGGTAAACAATGCCACCAGCGGAACGTGAGGCTGGCTAAGGGCGCACATTAGACGCGTCTCGGACGAACAGCGTTGAGCGGGTTTTTTAGCGGTATGCGAGGCAAAATCTTGGCGATAAAATGTAGCGGTATGCGGATTTAACGTTATGTGATGCCAACGGTAAGCGGGGGTCCACTGTATTCTGTTAGGTAATGTAATTAAAAAAATAACAAAGTTTGATTGGGTCTTAGGTTTAATATTTCTGTGATACAATTATGAAATAAGATAAGATAAGATTTCGTTCAAATTTTTAACCCCGGAGGGTTAGCCACCCAGGATAACCCAAGAAAGTCAGTGCGTCATCAAGGACTGTCTAACTTATTTCCATTGGGGTCCTTAATCTTGTCCCCCAGAATGCGACCCACACCAGTCGACTAACACCCAGGTACCTATTTGCTGCTAGGTGAACAGGACAACAGGTGTAAGGAAACGTGTCAAAATGTTTCCACCCGCCGGGAATCGAACCCGGGCCCTCCGTGTGTGAAGCGGGAGTTTTAGCCACCAGGCCACCGGGCCTTTATTTAGTTGTGGGTGAGTAAGTGAATTTTGAGAAGAGACTTGAATTTATAAACAGATAATGTTTCTTTTATATTCATAGGTAATGAATTCCAGATTTTAGGGCCTTTTATGTGCATTGAGTTTTTGCATAGCATGCGATGGACACGAGGAACATCAAAGAGTGATCTGTGCCTTGTGTTATGGCCATGTGTTCTGTTGAGGTTGGTAAGAAGACGTTTGAGGGGAGGGTTTATATCAGAGTTAAGTTAATTAGTTAACTTAAGTTTATCAGAGTTAAGTGTCTGTGTGCTTATCAATTCGAAACTCTTCTTAAAAACCACTTACTCACCCACAACTCAATAAATACTCATTAACTCTATCTTATAACCCTATCAAACTATCAGTGCTCACTAACTCATCAAAAGTGCTACAAATTTGTACAACTATAAATCCTCCTATTTCAAATACTCATTTATTCTTCATGTTGTATACTGTATTTTTACCACTCAATATATATCATTGCTTACTTAAAAGTTATTTTTAAGCCTGCCCACAATGCTCTGCATACATGGAAGGGGAGCTTTCGGCATGTACACTCAACCACTCTACTATTTCTTTTGTACAACTATGTACTATCATGTCCAAATAATAATCAATAAATCAAATAAATTGCTTTCAGGAATGCAAGTCAAAATTGACCTCAAACTAGAATTAAATGTTCCATTTCTCCTAATCCACACAAATTACATCGTCTAGTGCACATCAAACTTTTAACTGTCCAAACTGGCCTGACATTACCTCGTCACTATAAAACGAGTGTGCACAGTACTAAAAACTTATGACAACAAGTACCTTGTCGGAGCACCATCTACAGCAAAGCAATCATGTCATCTAACTCCCCTTTCAAAAAATAAGTCATGTTGAACCAAAATACAGTGGACCCTCGACTAACGATATTAACTGGTACCCGAGAACGATTATCGTTAGTCGAGTTTTTTTAACGTTAGTCGATGCCATCGTTGGTCGAGGGTCCACTGTATTTTACTAGTGCCTTTTCAGATGACGTGGCCACAAGTGATCAAAGAAATATCAAAAACATCCATAATAACCCACGTGTTTTCATTTTTTTATACAACTGCTATTGTCATCCTGCCACAATGTCCTCATGCCCTAATTAAAAACAATTGTGCAACATGTGTAACATATATCTGTCAGACAAGCTGCCTGGCTGACTGACTTTCTCTCTCAAAGGTACAGTTATAGTGTAAATTACCTAGGATAACCAAAAAAATCCAGTACTGTGCTTGCAGATATAATAAGCATGACTGACTGACTGGCAAGTAATACACTTCATCAGCAATCAAACAGGACTGCATTATCCATAATAACTTACTTCATAACCTCCTCCAACACACACACACACGCACGCACGCACGCACGCACGCACGCACGCACGCACACACACACACACGCACGCACGCACGCACGCACGCACGCACGCACGCACACACACACACACAGTCAGACAAAACATTACCAGACAGCTACACACTATGTGTAACAGTCCAAACAAAGCCAGGGCTTCCCTGCAGAAATGCACCATCATCAAGTGTCAAACCACTGCTTTACTATCTGTCATCAGCAGTTTAGTGACTGACTTGACTGATTAACACTGTCTTACACCATGCTTCAACAAGTTTCGTATATACTCCATATATAAAACATTGTTGGGACCTATACTTTCTATAGAGTTCTAGACAACAGTACATGACCAAGGCAGGTCAAAATGTTCACCTGTCACTGTCCTTGTCATTGAGTACAATTTCACTACCTAATATTAGTGTCACAATAAACACTGCCTATTAAATCACAACTACTATAAATTATAATGATCAAAACAAAAATTATTTCAAATCTAAAAATGACACAAAAAAAAAAATAAAATTAATACACCAATCACCAGCACTTTTCCAAACAGCACAACTCCACATTGCCATCACGTTAGCATCCACCACCTACTTCGTGGCCTTGTATCCCACTAAGTATTGATCCTGACTGCTTTGTGTCACCAAGAACCCTGCCTCATGTGTTTCTTCAATTCTATTGTGTTTCTCACCTCCTTTCTTTTGGACCATGCTCGCTTATTTAGTAGCAATTGCAAGCATAAAAAAACAATGCACTATTACAAAATTTCTCGTATCGACATCGTGTGGTTGCTCGCCGATACGCAGTGCCGCACTGACTGGGAATGGAGTGTGGACCACCTCTGTGTGCGCACACATGCCAGGAGACTGCTCGTACGAGTCCAAACTGGCGACAATTTGTCGGGCAGATGACAATCCATGAGGCGTTATTTTGACGAAAAAAATTACGATCCGTGAAGATTACAAAGAGCAAGGCTTACAATATTCGAGGGTCCAGTGATAATTACAATTTATACTACTACTTCTCATTTCACAGCCAATCTTTCTCCTGACACTAATATTAGGTACTCAAATAGTACTCAGTCACAAACACACCAACAAACAGGTCGACATTTTCATCTGCCTTCATCATTTACTATTGTCTGCAAATATATACAAACTATTTATTTATACATCTCGGCAACATTTTAAACATGCTCAACTATATATCAAACTCATGCAACATGAAATGTCACTAAACCGCTGACACTGAAGCACTCCAGTGACACTTGATGATCGTGCACTACTTCAGGGAACCCTGCCTTTTATTTCTTTCCACTGTTGTACACAAACATGTCTGCCTGTCTGTCTGTCTGTCTGCCTGTGTGTCTCTTTCACTCTCCTTGTCTCTCTATCTCAGGCAGCAGCTCATACACCAACAGGTATTACACACAATGCACTTGTAAAGTAAAAGGACACAAGTGCAACTAATGTAACATTTTATTGTGGCAACGTTTCACTCTCCAGGAGCTTAGTCAAGCTTGACAAAGCTCCTGGAGAGCGAAACGTTGCCATAATAAAATGTCACATTAGTTGCACTTGTGTCCTTTTACTTTACATATTGTTGGTAATTCTACCAACATTATTACACAATGCACTTGTCACATCTCCTTCATCATCAAGTGAAAATGTATATATTACTTGCCACTGACTTGCCAGTCATGTTTATTATGTCTTATATCTACAAACACTATATAGCACTTTGCCGAGAATTTTTGGGTTATCCCAGGTAATTTACACTATGTATAATAACTGAACTGTACATACTTATGTGTACATGTGAAAAACAGATGGACAGACAGAGATATAGACAGACAGCCAAAATCAATCAATCAATCAGTCAGTCAGCCAGCCAGCCAGCCTACCAAATACATATTACACATTCCAGAACCATTTCTCTATACTTTAGGTATACATTATACAACATTCTCGCTGGATGACACCACCAGTGCTATCAAAAATGAAACCATATTGCACAAATGTTACACATGGGTTATTATCCATCTTTATAATATTTTCACCACTTGTGGCCACATCCATCACTATCCTCTTAAAAGTCTCTTTTTATTTTCTATAATTATAGGGCAGTGATTCAACTCCGGGATAACAACTTTACTGTACATTTCCTTGTAACAACTTTACTGTACATTTCCTTGTAAGAAACTGAAATGAAAATCTATGACAAATCATTCGACTTGAGAAATATATCGATTAATCTTGCTTCTGAAATCTGGATTTATATTTACTGTTCAGTTATCTCCGTAGTGAATTGTCAGAAACTCAAAATTACTTTGATAAAGTTACATAAGCAAACTTAAAAGTTACCATTAACAAAATATTCCTTCAGTAATGTTTGAATAAATGGTTTAGAAAAGCAACAAGTTTATGAGACACTTGACTGACATTTAGGAATCTTTATTCTGGAAATGTTTTGCCAGCCAGTGACTCCATCAGTCCAATACAGAGAACAGTGGAAGATGAGGAAGAAATTGAGGTAATCAGTCCTTCAGCTTATAGTTGATGTAATCAGTTCATCTATCTTGTAGAAACTGATGGACTGATTGCACCAAATCCAGGCTGAGGGACTGATTACCCCAATTCCCCTTCTTGTTTTCATCATTCTTCGTATTGGACTGATGAAGCCACTGTGTGGGAAGACATTTATACAAAGATTCCCAAGAGTTGCACATGTGTCTAATTTATCAACTAGTTGGTTTTCTGAACAATTTATTTATATAAAATAAACATAAATACATATAAATAATATCAGATAAATCATATACTTATAAATCTAGTCATTGTTAAGTCAAGCGTTGAGTTCTTGCTTCAGCCGTCCTGTGCCATGCCTACCCAGGATTTATGTAGATTTTTTTCTGTACTGAGTTTGCTTATAATAGCTCTATTACATTGGAGTGCTTGGCTGTGGTCAGGGCTCGTTATTTTTACAGTGTCTTCATGCATATTAAGCTCTAGTTCAACATGGTATTTTTGAAGCAGCTCTACAACAAATAAACCTTTATTTTCCATTAATTTATGGTATGATCCTTTAGGACACACTGTAAGAAGAGTATACCATTGCTTAGCGCACAAGGGAGGTGACACAGAGTTACCACCTTCTGGGGGGTTAGGAGGACCCTCTGGCTCAACAGGGACTGTTAGCTCAACAGGGACTGCTAGCCCAACAGGGACCTCTGGCTCAACAGGGACCTCTGGCTCAACAGGAACCTCTGGCTCAACAGGGATGTCTGGTTCAACAAGGACCTCTGGCTCAACAGGGACCTCTGGCTCAACAGTGATCTCTGGCTCAATTGATCCTGTCTGGTCCTGGTCATTTTTCTTTGATGCATTTTTTCCGTGACGTCTGTTAAGTTTTCTTGTTTTGGGCTTTCCTACCATAGCCATCTTCACTGTATCACTGGTTCTTCTCCTCCAGAGATTGACTTCTGCGATCAGTCCAATGGCACTCACTGTAATTAACATGAGAACACACAAACTCATCATGAAGGGAGTAGAGGAACCCTCATGACAGCATGATGTCACTTCAAGAAGCGTTTTAAGATTTTGGATTTCCAGATAACATTCATAAGCGGTCATGACGCGACCAATAATGGGCAGCCACCTTGGATCAAACTGATGGTCAAAGTCGGTACTTGTCTCTTGTACTGGAGCGTCACTCACATATCGCCACACATCAACTACAATTGAGGTAGAGACCCAAGAGAACATTGGCTGACAAGCATCAGTAGCTTGGTCAACCTGTCTTCTGAGGTCGTCTCTCTCTTTTTCTAAATCACGAACCCATGGATCAAAAAGCTGATAATAACACCCTAATATTTCCAGAATGATTCCCACTGCCAGCATCCACAAGCAGCAAGTTTTCACAGCCATCTTGCAAGACATTTTGACGAGTCTTAAGTTTACTAGTAGTGAAGTAGTGAAACTCTTCAAAGGTTACTAATTTCAACTGTATATTAATTTAAAACATTATGCACCTTTATACTAAATATATCAATATACCGAAAAAATAGTTATCCTCGAATTTTCAGTTTATAATCGAAAGTGTATATATCATTTATTTATATGGAAGAAAACCAAAATTTAATAGTGTAACAGTGTTTCTTGAAGTGATTTGTATTATAGTGTCTGTTGTTGTGTGATGTAGTATAGTGTCTAGTGATAGTGACTTTATATTATACTGACCAGGTCCATGTGCACGAATCCTTTATCATGAACCTCCTGGAGGCTCTCGGCTAACTTAATCAAAGCCAGGATGCGCTTTGAGGAAGACTTACAGTTGTAGAAAAATTCGTTGAAATCTGTGTGTCCACGATACTCCATAACCATGGCTGGGTAATCATAGGCCATGCATCTCACCAGAGGGGCACCTCCAGCACCATTAACTTCATGAAGTAAATTCATTTCATGGCCAAATATCCTCATGTAGTTTTTTTCATGGGATTTTTTGATGCACAGCTTTTCACCAAGTACAGTGAAGAGATAGACTGATCCGCTGACTCTGCTGCCAAGGAATGTACACTCTGGGCTCATCATCACAAGGTCTGTCAACTCCTCAAAGGAGACAAAGGTAAACTTTTTTCCATCCATTTTAAAGAAGTGAAGCAGCGGTACTGTTCCTCGAAGTTGGCTTCTACAACCTCACAAAGTTTTACCGGTCTTCAGCTGTCTCTACTAAAGTACTTCAGTAGAGCTTATTATCTTCTTTAATATAGTTATATTAGAATATTACTCTTCACCTTCAGGAAGTTTAACCAAGTCTTCAATTGCCTCTACTAAAGTACTTCTTTATAGATTATTGTCTTTTTTAATATAGTTATATTTCAATTTAACGTAGTGTTCAGTAGTGAGAGTAATATTTTAAAGTTAAGAATTAATCAAAATCTGCCCAAAATGCCTAGCCATGCTAGGTGTTGTAGTGGCCCCCTCTGTAATTAGTATTTTAAAACATGTAAACCACACAATATCCAAATTCTGTAAACTCAGCATTGTAATCCTTATAGAGAATAAACTTGATTTGATTTGATTAGTAGTGAGAGTATGTAGTGTTTAGTAGCGAGAGTCAATGAAGTGTTTAGTAGTGAGAGTCTATGTAGTGTTTAGTAGTGAGATAGTATGTAGTGTGTAGTAGTGAGAGTCTATGTAGTGTTTAGTAGTAAGAGTCTATGTAGTGTTTAGTAGTGAGAGTCGATGTAGTGTCATATATTAAGTGAGTAATTGACCAACAATACACAGAATACTTATTTTAAAATATTTTTGTCCTTAGCTTATAGTAAGTCGTGAATATTTTTTATTGTAACAAGTGTGAATAAATGAAGAATGGCCATAATTGAAAACCACCGTATTGGAAAATACCAGAAAGTGAGACTCTCCTATATTTCTGTTGTATTATAATATACTTTCTATAAACAAAATGCCAAATAAACTGACGAAGCAGACTAAAATGTCTAATACCTCAGATCAAGAGCCTCATCACTGTGCCAAAGAGCCCCCACTTGAAGAGGGGTGGTAGTAGTAGTAGTGTTGGTGGTGGTGGTAGTGGTGGTGATGGCAGTAGTAATGGTGGTAGTAGTTGTTGTGGTGGTAGTAGTTGTAGTAGTGGTGATGGTGGTAGTAGTGGTAGTAATGTTGATAGTAGTAGTTTCTGCTACTCTACTCACCACCTTCTTCACTACTGTATGTAAGTGTTTATATTTCTGTAAATTAACCAATAATAACTAAACTTTGGTAATAAGGTATGAAAACTATTGCGTCTATATTTGGTGTGTTCATGCATCGTTCTCAGTGATGGTGTTGCAAATAATACGCTGACAAAATATTTAATGTTGTCGACGACTCATATCAGTTCAAAGTCTTTTTTTATTTTCTATAATTATAAGGCAGTGATTCAACTCTGGGATAACAACTTTACTGTACATTTCCTTGTAAAAACTTTACTGTACATTTCCTTGTAAGAAACTGAAATGAAAATCTATGACAAATCATTCGACTTGAGAAATATATCGATTAATCTTGCTTCTGAAATCTGGATTTATATTTACTGTTCAGTTATCTCCGTAGTGAATTGTCAGAAACTCAAAATTACTTTGATAAAGTTACATAAGCAAACTTAAAAGTTACCATTAACAAAATATTCCTTCAGTAATGTTTGAATAAATGGTTTAGAAAAGCAACAAGTTTATGAGACACTTGACTGACATTTAGGAATCTTTATTCTGGAAATGTTTTGCCAGCCAGTGACTCCATCAGTCCAATACAGAGAACAGTGGAAGATGAGGAAGAAATTGAGGTAATCAGTCCTTCAGCTTATAGTTGATGTAATCAGTTCATCTATCTTGTAGAAACTGATGGACTGATTGCACCAAATCCAGGCTGAGGGACTGATTACCCAAATCCCCTTCTTGTTTTCATCATTCTTCGTATTGGACTGATGAAGCCACTGTGTGGTAAGACATTTATACAAAGATTCCCAAGAGTTGCACATGTGTCTAATTTATCAACTAGTTGGTTTTCTGAACAATTTATTTATATAAAATAAACATAAATACATATAAATAATATCACATAAATCATATACTTATAAATCTAGTCATTGTTAAGTCAAGCGTTGAGTTCTTGCTTCAGCCGTCCTGTGCCATGCCTACCCACGATTTATGTAGATTTTTTTCTGTACTGAGTTTGCTTATAATAGCTCTATTACATTGTTAAGTCAAGCGTTGAGTTCTTGCTTCAGCCGTCCTGTGCCATGCCTACCCACGATTTATGTAGATTTTTTTCTGTACTGAGTTTGCTTATAATAGCTCTATTACATTGTTAAGTCAAGCGTTGAGTTCTTGCTTCAGCCGTCCTGTGCCATGCCTACCCAGGATTTATGTAGATTTTTTTCTGTACTGAGTTTGCTTATAATAGCTCTATTACATTGGAGTGCTTCTCTGTGGTCAGGGCTCGTTATTTTTACAGTGTCTTCATGCATATTAAGCTCTAGTTCAACATGGTATTTTTGAAGCAGCTCTACAACAAATAAACCTTTATTTTCCATTAATTTATGATATGATCCTTTAGGACACACTGTAAGAAGAGTATACCATTGCTTAGCGCACAAGGGAGGTGACACAGAGTTACCACCTTCTGGGGGGTTAGGAGGGCCCTCTGGCTCAACAGGGACTGTTAGCTCAACAGGGACTGCTAGCCCAACAGGGACCTCTGGCTCAACAGGGACCTTTGGTTCAACAGGGACCTCTGGCTCAACAGGGACCTCTGGCTCAACAGGGACGTCTGGTTCAACAAGGACCTCTGGCTCAACAGGGATCTCTGGCTCAACAGTGATCTCTGGCTCATTTGATCCTGTCTGGTCCTGGTCATTTTTCTTTGATGCATTTTTTCCGTGACGTCTGTTAAGTTTTCTTGTTTTGGGCTTTCCTACCATAGCCATCTTCACTGTATCACTGGTTCTTCTCCTCCAGAGATTGACTTCTGCGATCAGTCCAATGGCACTCACTGTAATTAACATGAGAACACACAAACTCATCATGAAGGGAGTAGAGGAACCCTCATGACAGCATGATGTCACTTCAAGAAGCGTTTTAAGATTTTGGATTTCCAGATAACATTCGTAAGTGGTGATGATGCGACCAATGATGGGCAGCCACCTTGGATCAAACTGATGGTCGAAGTTGGTACTTGTCTCTTGTACTGGAGCGTCATGCACGTATCGCCACACATCAACTACAGTTGAGGTAGAGACCCAAGAGAACATTGGCTGACAAGCATAAGTAGCTTGGTCAACCTGTCTTCTGAGGTCGTCTCTCTCTTTTTCTAAATCACGAACCCATGGATCAAAAAGCTGATAATAACACCCTAATATTTCCAGAATGATTCCCACTGCCAGCATCCACAAGCAGCAAGTTTTCACTGCTATCTTGCAAGACATTTTGACGAGTCTTAAGTTTACGAGTAGTGAAGTAGTGAAACTCTTGAAAGGTTACTAATTTCAACCATATATTAATATGTATAAAAGATTATGCACCTTTATACTAAACATATCAATATACCGAAAAAATAGTTATCCTCGAATTTTCAGTTTATAATGGAAAGTGTATATATCATTTATTTATATGGAAGAAAACCAAAATTTAATAGTGTAACAGTGTTTCTTGATGAAGTGATTTGTATTATAGTGTCTGTTGTTGTGTGATGTAGTATAGTGTCTAGTGATAATGAGTATAGTGTTTAGTGATAGTGTAGTATAGTGTCTAGTGATAGTGACTTTATATTATACTGACCAGGTCCATGTGCACGAATCCTTTATCATGAACCTCCTGGAGGCTCTCGGCTAACTTAATCAAAGCCAGGATGCGCTTTGAGGAAGACTTACAGTTGTAGAAAAATTCGTTGAAATCTGTGTGTCCACGATACTCCATAACCATGGCTGGGTAATCATAGGCCATGCATCTCACCAGAGGGGCACCTCCAGCACCATTAACTTCATGAAGCAAATTCATTTCATGCCCAAATATCCTCATGTAGTTTTTTTCATGGGATTTTTTGATGCACAGTTTTTCACCAAGTACAGTGAAGAGATAGACTGATCCGCTGACTCCGCTGCCAAGGAATGTACACTCTGGGCTCATCATCACAAGGTCTGTCAACTCCTCAAAGGAGACAAAGGTAAACTTTTTTCCATCCATTTTAAAGAAGTGAAGCAGCGGTACTGTTCCTCGAAGTTGGCTTCTACAACCTCACAAAGTTTTACCGGTCTTCAGTTGTCTCTACTAAAGTACTTCAGTAGAGCTTATTATCTTCTTTAATATAGTTATATTAGAATATTACTCTTCACCTTCAGGAAGTTTAACCAAGTCTTCAATTGCCTCTACTAAAGTACTTCTTTATAGATTATTGTCTTTTTTAATATAGTTATATTTCAATTTAACGTAGTGTTCAGTAGTGAGAGTAATATTTTAAAGTTAAGAATTAATCAAAATCTGCCCAAAATGCCTAACCATGCTAGGTGTTGTAGTGGCCCCCTCTGTAATTAGTATTTTAAAACATGTAAACCACACAATATCCAAATTCTGTAAACTCAGCATTGTAATCCTTATAGAGAATAAACTTGATTTGATTTGATTAGTAGTGAGAGTATGTAGTGTTTAGTAGCGACAGTCAATGAAGTGTTTAGTAGTGAGAGTCTATGTAGTGTTTAGTAGTGAGATAGTATGTAGTGTGTAGTAGTGAGAGTCTATGTAGTGTTTAGTAGTGAGAGTCTATGTAGTGTCATATATTAAGTGAGTAATTGACCAACAATACACAGAATACTTATTTTAAAATATTTTTGTCCTTAGCTTATAGTGAGTCGTGAATATTTTTTATTGTAACAAGTGTGAATAAATGAAGAATGGCCATAATTGAAAACCACTGTATTGGAAAATACCAGAAAGTGAGACTCTCCTATATTTCTGTTGTATTATAATATACTTTCTATAAACAAAATGCCAAATAAACTGACGAAGCAGACTAAAATGTCTAATACCTCAGATCAAGAGCCTCATCACTGTGCCAAAGAGCCCCCACTTGAAGAGGGGTGGTAGTAGTAGTAGTGTTGGTGGTGGTGGTAGTGGTGGTGATGGCAGTAGTAATGGTGGTAGTAGTTGTTGTGGTGGTAGTAGTTGTAGTAGTGGTGATGGTGGTAGTAGTGGTAGTAATGTTGATAGTAGTAGTTTCTGCTACTCTACTCACCACCTTCTTCACTACTGTATGTAAGTGTTTTTATTTCTGTAAATTAACCAGTAATAACTTAGCTTTGGTAATAAGGTATGAAAACCATTGTGTCTATATTTGGTGTGTTCGTGCATCGTTCTCAGTGATGGTGTTGCAAATAATACTCTGACAAAATATTTAATGTTGTCGACGACTCATATCAGTTCAAAGTCTTTTTTTATTTTCTATAATTATAAGGCAGTGATTCAACTCTGGAATAACAACTTTACTGTACATTTCCTTGTAAGAAACTGAAATGAAAATCTATGACAAATCATTCAACTTGAGAAATATGTCGATTAATCTTGCTTCTGAAATCTGGATTTATATTTACTGTTCAGTTATCTCCATAGTGAATTGTCAGAAACTCAAAATTACTTTGATAAAGTTACATAAGCAAACTTAAAAGTTACCATTAACAAAATATTCCTTCAGTAATGTTTGAATAAATGGTTTAGAAAAGCAACAAGTTTATGAGACACTTGAATGACATTTAGGAATCTTTATTCTGGAAATGTTTTGCCAGCCAGTGACTCCATCAGTCCAATACAGAGAACAGTGGAAGATGAGGAAGAAATTGAGGTAATCAGTCCTTCAGCTTATAGTTGATGTAATCAGTTCATCTATCTTGTAGAAACTGATGGACTGATTGCACCAAATCCAGGCTGAGGGACTGATTACCCCAAATCCCCTTCTTGTTTTCATCATTCTTCGTATTGGACTGATGAAGCCACTGTGTGGGAAGACATTTATACAAAGATTCCCAAAAGTTGCACATGTGTCTAATTTGTCAACTAGTTGGTTTTCTGAACAATTTATTTATATAAAAATAAACAAATACATATAAATAATATCATATAAATCATATACTTATAAATCTAGTCATTGTTAAGTCAAGCTTTGAATTCTTGCTTCAGCCGTCCTGTGCCACATCTGCCCGTGATTTATGTATATTTTTTTCTGTACTGAGTTTGCTTATAATAGCTCTATTACATTGGAGTGCTTGGCTGTGGTCAGGGCTCGTTATTTTTATGGTGTCTTCATACATATTAAGCTCTAGTTCAACATGGTATTTTTGAAGCAGCTCTACAACAAATAAACCTTTATTTTCCATTAATTTATGATATGATCCTTTAGGACACACTGTAAGAAGAGTATACCATTGCTTAGCGCACAAGGGAGGTGACACAGAGTTACCACCTTCTGGGGGGTTAGGAGGGCACTCTGGCTCAACAGGGACTGCTAGCCCAACAGGGACCTCTGGCTCAACAGGGACCTTTGGTTCAACAGGGACCTCTGGCTCAACAGGGACCTCTGGCTCAACAGGGACATCTGGTTCAACAAGGACCTCTGGCTCAACAGGGATCTCTGGCTCAACAGTGATCTCTGGCTCAATTGATCCTGTCTGGTCCTGGTCATTTTTCTTTGATGCATTTTTTCCGTGACGTCTGTTAAGTTTTCTTGTTTTGGGCTTTCCTACCATAGCCATCTTCACTGTATCACTGGTTCTTCTCCTCCAGAGATTGACTTCTGCGATCAGTCCAATGGCACTCATTGTAATTAACATGAGAACACACAAACTCATCATGAAGGGAGTAGAGGAACCCTCATGACAGCATGATGTCACTTCAAGAAGCGTTTTAAGATTTTGGATTTCCAGATAACATTCGTAAGTGGTGATGATGCGACCAATGATGGGCAGCCACCTTGGATCAAACTGGTGGTCGAAGTCCATACTTGTCTCTTGTACTGGAGCGTCATGCACATATCGCCACACATCAACTACAGCTGAGGTAGAGACCCAAGAGAACATTGGCTGACAAGCATCAGTAGCTTGGTCAACTTGTCTTCTGAGGTCATCTCTCTCTTTTTCTAAATCACGAACCCATGGGTCAAAAAGCTGATAATAACACCCTAATATCTCCAGAATGATTCCCACTGCCAGCATCCACAAGCAGCAAGTTTTCACAGCCATCTTGCAAGACATTTTGATGAGTCTTAAGTTTACTAGTAGTGAAGTGGTGAAACTCTTCAAAGGTTACTAATTTCAACCATATATTAATATAAAACATTATGCACCTTTATACTAAATATATCAATATACCGAAAAAATAGTTATCCTCGAATTTTCAGTTTATAATGGAAAGTGTATATATCATTTATTTATATGGAAAACCAAAATTTAATAGTGTAACAGTGTTTCTTGATGAAGTGAGTTGTATTATAGTGTCTGTTGTTGTGTGATGTAGTATAGTGTCTAGTGATAATGAGTATAGTGTTTAGTGATAGTGTGGTATAGCGTTTAGTGATAGTGACTTTATATTATACTGACCAGTCGGACATGTATTAGATGGTAACGTGATTTGTTTACTCTTAAACATCGCCAACGAATCGAACATTTCCGCTAATTTGAGCTTGGCTTCAAGGTACAGTGATACCTTGGGATACGAATAACTGAAAACTCGAACTATCATTTAAATGTTTTTATGTAAGTGCTTTTGTAAGTGTATTTTTGGGGGTCTGAAATGGATGACTCTAATTTACATTACAGTGGTCCCTTGTTTTTCGTAATTAATCCATTTGAGAGAGTGTGACTTATTGAAATTGACAATTTTCAAAACCATTTTCCCCTTTAGAAATAATGTAAATACAATTAATCCATTCCAGACACCCAGAAGTATTAAAACAAAAGAATTTTTTCCATGTACATACACAGAAAATGATGGGACATGAAGAATGAAACATTAACAGCATAACACTCGTCTTTATTGGCGATTCTTCTTAGTGTATGGAAGACTGGAGGAGGTGAGAGGTTGGATTAATTACTGTTTGGAAGGAGAATCCCCTTCCAAAAAGACTTAAGGTACCAAGTCCTTTTCTGGGGTTTCTTCCCTCCTTTGTTTTTTAATGCCACTAGGAACAGCTTGAAAGTCACTGCACACCTGTGGCACTAAATACAGTGGACCCTCGCATAGCACTATTAATCCTTTCCTGAGAGCTCAATGTTATGTGAAATTATCGTTATGCGAATGAATTTTCCCCATAAGAAATAATGGAAATCAAATTAATCCGTTCCTGACACCCAAAAGTATGGAAAAAAAAAAAATTTTACCACATGAAATATTAATTTTAATACACACAAACTGAAGAAGACATGCACAGTTACATGACACTTACCTTTATTGAAGATCTGGTGATGACTGATGGGATGTGAGGAGGGGAGAGTGTTGATTGTCTTAGTGTTTAGAAGGGGAATCCCCTTCCATTAAGACTTGAGGTGTCAAGTCCTTTTCTGGGGTTACTTCCCTTCTTCTTTTAATGCCACTAGGACCAGCTTCAGAGTCACTGGACTTCTGTCGCACAACATATCTGTCCATAGAGGTCTGTACCTCTCGTTCCTTTATGACTTTCCTAAAGTGGTTCACAACATTGTCAGTGTAATAGTCACCAGCACGGCTTGCAACAGCTGTCTGAGGGTGATTTTCATCCATAAAGGTTTGCACTTTAAGCCACATTGCACACATTTCCTTAATCTTTGAAGTAGGCAACTTCTTTAATTTCTCTCTCCACTCCTCCTAAGCAGTTTCCTCAGGTGTGGCCTCTTGCTGTTGAAGTTGATCTAGCAGCTCATCAGTGGTTAGTTCTTCATTGTCCTCCTCCACCAACTCTTCCACATCATCCCCACTAACCTCCAACCCCAAGGACTTTCCCAATGCCACAATGGATTCCTCAACTGGCATAGGATTCCCAGGGTTAGCCTCAAACCCTTCAAAATCCCTTTGGTCTACACATTCTGGCCACAGTTTCTTCCAAGCAGAGTTCAAGGTCCTCTTAGTCACTCCCTCCCAAGCCTTACCTATAAGGTTTACACAACTGAGGATATTAAAGTGCTCTCTCCAAAACTCTCTTAGAGTCAATTGAGTTTCTGAGGTCACTTCAAAGCACCTTTCAAACAGAGCTTTTGTGTACAGTTTTTTGAAGTTTGCAATAACCTCCTGGTCCATGGGCTGCAGGAGAGGAGTGGTATTAGGAGGCAAAAACTTCACCTTAATGAAGCTCATGTCCCCACAAAGTCGCTCTGCCAAGTCTGTAGGATGACCAGGGGCATTGTCTAACACCAGGAGGCACTTAAGGTCTAATTTCTTTTCAGTTAGGTAATTTTTCACATTGGGGCAAATGCTTGGTGTAACCAGTCATAGATAAAGTCCCTAGTGACCCATGCCTGACTGTTTGCCCTCCACAGCACACACAAATTAGCCTTGAGGATATTCTTTTGCCTGAACACTCTGGGAGTTTCAGAGTGATACACTAATAAAGGCTTCACTTTGCAATCACCACTAGCATTGGCACACATGAGAAGAGTAAGCCTGTCTTTCATAGACTTATGTCCTGGGAGTGCCTTTTCCTCCTGAGTAATGTAGGTCCTGCTCAGCCTTTTCTTCCAAAACAGGCCTGTTTTGTCACAAACACTTATTCAGGTTTCAGTCCTTCACTGTCTATGTACTCCTTGAATTCCTGCACATATTTTTCAGCTGCTTTTTGGTCCGAACTGGCAGCCTCACCATGCCTTATCACACTATGTATGCCACTACGCTTCTTAAATCTCTCAAACCAACCTTTGCTGGCCTTAAATTCACTCACATCATCACTAGTTGCAGGCATTTTTCTAATTAAATCCTGATGCAACTTCCTAGCCTTTTCACTTATGATCGCTTGAGAGATGCTATCGCCTGCTATCTGTTTTTCGTTTATCCACACCAATAAGAGTCTCTCAACATCTTCTATCACTTGCAATCTCTGTTTCGAAGACACAGTTGAACCTTTGGCAAGAACAGCTTCCTTGATTGCCGTTTTCTTGGACACAATAGTAGCGATGGTTGATTGGGGTTTACTATACAACCTGGCCAGCTCGGAGACACGTACTCCACTTTCATACTTAGCAATGATCTCTTTCTTCATCTCTATAGTAATTCTCACCCTTATTCCTGTAGGGTTGGCACTAGAAGCTTTCTTGGGGCCCATGGTCACTTATTTTGCAGATGAAATCACCAAAAATGCTGTAATAATACGAAATGTTCCGATTGTATGCTTGGATGTTACCGCGGAGGCTGGCTGATAAACAATGCCACCGGCGGAACATGTGAGGCTGGCTCAGGCCGCACATTAGACGCGTCTCGGACGAATAGCGCTGAGCGAGTTTTTTAGCAGTATGCGAGGCAAAATTTTAGCGATAAAATGTATCGGTATGCAGATTTAACGTTATGTGATGCCAACGGTATGTGAGGGTCCACTGTATTATCTTTTCCACTATAGCAAGCAAAATCCCAAATGCAAACACTCAGCCACAAGACTACCTCATTGGTAATTGCCTAAATACTCTATATATATAGCACCAACAAATCCTAATCAAGCCTCACTAATTATTCAATCGTTAAAAAACAAGGCAGGAGACCTAAACAACTTGCCAACATTCATGTATAAAAAAGCAGCTCATGTGCTGTCCCCCATTATTGCAACACTACTACTACTACTATATAACAAATCTGTTGAATCTCCTAAATTCCCATCCGTACTCGAGACGGCAAGGGTCACCCCGATCCGTAAACAAATCTACTCCCGCCTCCTGTCCCGTAACATACTGAACCCCTGCCAGTTTGGGTTTAGGCCAAAAAAAGCACAAATGATGCAATTATTCAGATGCTCAAATTACGTATATACAGCAGTTGACAAAAATGAATATCCTCTGGGACTCTTCGTAGTCCTACGGAAAGCATTTGATACAGTCGACCGCAATATCTTGCACCTAAAACTAGAGCATTATGGGGTCAGAGGACACTCGCTCAATTACCTAAAATCTTCTCATCTATCTTATTGGTAGACAAATGGTATGACCTCCAATACTGAGCCTGTAGTTGTTGGAGTGCCACAGGCTAGTGACCTAGGTCCTCTATTCTTTCTTATTTACATCGATGACCTCCCGAATGCACTGCGGCTTCTTAGACCAGTTCTATTCGCAGATGACACCACTTGTCTGTCTGTCTGTCTGTCTGTCTGTCTTCTCCCACACAAACACGGCTACACTTAGTAACACTGTAAACGGCGAGCTACTTGAAATATCCAACTGGATGACTGACTACCAACAAACTTACTTACCCTCAATACAGACAAAACCTACTTCATGCTTTTTGGAAGCAGAGCATCAAATAACCAGCTAAACATATCAATAAATAGTTCACTCATTACAAGACACACTGAGGGCAAATTTCTAGGTCTCCACCTTGACTGTAATCTTAAATTTCAGACCCACATTCAGCATATAACTAACAAACAAACATACAAAGTTTCCAAAACAGTAGGTACTATCCTTTCCAAGATATGATACTATGTACCCCAACAGGTCCTCCTTACCTTATATCGCTCTTTAATATACCCTAACCTCACCCAAGGTATTTGTACTTGCGGATCTACCACGGCCAATCGTCTCAAACCTTCAATAACCCAACAAAAAGCAGCAGTGAGGATCATCACAAACTCCAGTGCCAGACAACACACACCACCTCTCTTTAAAAACATCTACTTACTTAATATACACACTTATTATTGTGCCTACTACATATACAAAACATTAAACTCCAATATCAACCCTCCACTCAAACTTCTCCTAGACAGCTTCAACACAACACACAGGCATAACACAAGGCACAAAACACTTTTTGATATCCCTCGTGTCCATCTCACACTTTGCAAAAATGCAATGCACATAAAGGGCCCTAAGATCTGCAACTCTATACCTGAAGCAGCAAGAGGTCCCAGGCCCACAAATCAGTTTAGGATTATACTCAAAAATAATAATAATAATAATAATAATAATAATAATAATAATAATACAGTGGACCCCCGCATAACAATCACCTCCGAATGCGACCAATTATGTAAGTGTATTTATGTAAGTGCGTTTGTACGTGTATGTTTGGGGGTCTGAAATGGACTAATCTACTTCACAATATTCCTTATGGGAATAAATTCGGTCAGTACTGGCACCTGAACATACTTCTGGAGTGAAAAAATATTGTTAACCGGGGGTCCACTGTAATAATAATAATAATAATAATAATAATAATAACAATAATCATCATCAATCCCAATCAAATTTAAAGCAACTCCCCTAAAGTCTTTATTATACTTAAACTATTAAGCCATTTTTACAAACTTATAATGTATGTTTGTATCATTAATTGTACTACTGAATATTAATAATAGAGTAAATGAACTTCTGTCTTTCAACACACCGGCCGTATCCCACCGAAGCGGGGTGGCCCAAAAGGAAAAACAAAAGTTTCTCCTTTTGCATTTAGAAATATACACAGGAGAAGGGGTTACTAGCCCCTTGCTCCTGGCATTTTAGTCACTTCTTACAACACGCATGGCTTATGGAGGAAGAATTCTGTTCCACTTCCCCATGGAGATAAGAGGAAATAAACAAGAACAAGAACTAGAAAGAAAATAGAAGAAAACCCAGAGGGGTGCATATATGTATGTGTAATGTCACCTAAGTTTAAGTACAAGTAGCAAGATGTACCTGGAATCTTGCATATTTATGAGACAGACAAAAGACACCAGCAATCCTACCATCATGTAAAACAAGTACAGGCTTTCGTTTTACACTCGTTTGGCAGGACAGTAGTACAGTGGTCCCTCGTTTTTCGTAATTAATCCATTCCTGGAGGAGCTACTATAAACGAAATTTACGATTTGCGAATCAATTTTCCCCATAAGAAATAATGTAAATACAATTAATCCGTTCCTGACACCCAGAAGTATTAAAACAAAAAATTTTTTAACATGAAATATACATGTAGTACATAAACAATACAATGGGAAATGATGAATGAAACATTAACAGCATAACACTTACCTTTATTGGAGATTCTTCTTAGTGTATGGAAGACTGGAGGAGGAGAGAGAGTGGATTGTTTATAGTTTGGAAGGGGAATCCCCTTCCATCAACACCTCAGGTACCAATTGCTTCTCTGGGGTTGCTTCTCTTCTCTGTTTCTTAATGCCACTAGGACCACCTTGAGAGTCACTCTAGTCCTGTCTCGCAAAGTAACTGTGGAGAGAGCTCTGTTTCTGGCATCTCTTGAACACTTCCCTAAAATGGCCCAAGACTTTGTCACTGTACATATTTCTCACCTTCTTTACCACAGGCTTGGCACTAGGAGCTTTCTTTGGAGCCATGGTAGCTTATTTAGTACTTGCAAGCACTAAAATGAGTGGAATACTATGAAATATTTCGTAGGAGCACTTGAGGGGACCTTCACTCACTGGTAAACAATGCCAGACTGGCTGGGTAGGGAGGTCTCCCCGTCTCACACCGTGCATACGCGTCCCGGACGAACTACTATTCGCGAGTCAACCTATGAAAAGCAAGTCCATGTTTATACAAAAATACCCCTATGATTGGCGAAATTTACGATTGCCGAGAACTATGAAAAGCGAGGGACCATTGTACCTCCCTGGGTGGTTGCTTTCTACCAACTTACTACCTATGAACTTAATTACAAACTTAAAAATGTATGATTGATTGTATCATAAACTGGCTATCATAAATTGTACAACCTCATATTAATAATAAAAGTGAAATATATAACATTTGTATTCTAGCACTGTAAAAGAAGCTAATTTTGTACTTAAAAATGTAAGATTGTCATAAATTGTACTACCTCATATTAACAATAGAGTGAAGATTGACTGTTTGTTTGTTTGTTTGTATTCTACCACTCTTCACCTGTCTAGAAAAAAGTAGTGTATAAGTATTAGGTAAAGTCTGCCTGAAATACCTAGGCATGATAATGGCTTTCTCTGCTCCATTCATACTATATGAAAACACACATTGTAACCTTAGCAAAGAAATAAATATGGAGTATGGAAGAAGTGAATGTTTTCAGTTACTTGGGAGTTGACGTGCCGGCGGATGGATTTATGAAGGATGAGGTTAATCATAGAATTGATGAGGGAAAAAAAGGCAAGTGGTGCGTTGAGGTATATGTGGAGACAAAAAACGTTATCTATGGAGGCAAAGAAGGGAATGTATGAAAGTATAGTAGTACCAACACTCTTATATGGGTGTGAAGCTTGGGTTGTAAATGCTGCAGCGAGGAGGTGGTTGGAGGCAGTGGAGATGTCCTGTCTAAGGGCAATGTGTGGTGTAAATTTTATGCAGAAAATTCAGAGTGTGGAAATTAGGAGAAGGTGTGGAGTTAATAAAAGCATTAGTCAGAGGGCAGAAGAGGGGTTGTTGAGGTGGTTTGGTCATTTAGAGAGAATGGATCAAAGTAGAATGACATGGACAGCGTATAAATCTGGGAGGGGGAGGGTAAAGGAGGTTTTGTGGGTGAGGGGCTTGGACTTCCAGCAAGCGTGGGTGAGCGTGTTAGATAGGAGTGAATGGAGACGAATGGTATTTGGGACCTGACGATCTGTTGGAGTGTGAGCAGGGTAATATTTAGTGAAGGGATTCAGGGAAAGAATTGAGGTTGGCGAATTTGGAAATTAGGCGATTGACCGAGGAAAACAAGAAGATTCGTAGTCCTCCTGTTTTGAGTCCTCAGGTCAAGAAGGGAAACTGGTCAGTGGCTGGACAGCAGGGAAAGAAGTTGACGATTAAGAAGACGAATGGAAAGGTAGAAACGATGAAGAAGAAAGAGACTGCCGTGGAAACTGTTGTGGAAACATCCAATACATTCTCAGTGCTACCCGACGAATGTGAGTTGACTACTGGGAACGACACGACGAAAGACATTAAAGAAGGTAAGAATATTGTTGTTGTTGGGGATAGCCAAGTTAGGTATATGGATAGGGCATTCTGCTTGAAGGACAGGAGTAGGAGACAGAGAGTTTGCTTTCCTGGGGCTGGGATGGAGGATATTGTTAGCCGTCTGGATGACATCATGAGAGGTAATGGGAGCAATCCTATTATCTGTCTCAGTGCTGGAGGCAACGATGTTGGCAGACGTAGGAGTGAGGACCTGATTAGCAGGTATAGGTCAGCAATAGAAATAATTAGAAGTAAGGGTGGGAACCCTCTCATATGTGGTATTTTGCCAAGGAGGGGAGTTGGAAGTGAATGGTTGTCCAGGGCAATTGGTGTCAATTGCTGGCTGGACAAATACTGTAAGGAAAATGCGGTAACATTCATTGACAACTGGGACCTCTTCTATGGCAGAAATGACATGTATGCTAGGGATGGGGTTCACTTATCTAGGTGTGGGGTGGGAGCACTGGCAACTGCAGTGGAGGGAGCAGTTAGGACTTTAAACTAGGAATAGTTAGTGGTATGGGTTTTGGCAGGAAAACAGTGAAGTCCCAGTGTAGTAATATTACGAGTTCTAGGGAAACTAGTAATAATAAGAACGAGATAGATATTGAAAAGCCAGGGACCTTGGGTGATAAGGACAGTAATAGGTTTAGTAGGAAAATAGAAATGAGCAGGAAGGGTAAAGAGAAAGGAGAGTCTTTCAATGTTTATTATGCTAATTGCCGTAGTGCTAGGAATAAGATGGACGAGTTGAGATTAGTTGCTAGTGTAGGTAACATTGATGTATTTGCCTTAACTGAGACGTGGTTTAATTCAAAAAGTCGGGACATGCCTGCGGAATGTCATATTCAGGGTTTTAAATTGTTCCAAGAAGATAGAAGTATTGGGAGGGGGGGTGGGGTGGCATTGTATGTCCGAGATCGCTTGAACTGTTGCATAAAAACGGGTATTAAGTCTGAAGTAACACATACAGAGTCTGTTTGGATAGAATTTTCAGAGGGGCATGAAAAACTGATTTTAGGAGTGATATACCGTCCCCCTAACTTAGATAGGGACCAAGGGAAACTACTATGGGAGGAAATTGTTAAGGCCACAAGGCACGATAATGTAGTAATTCTAGGAGACTTTAACTTTAGTCATGTTGATTGGAATTTCTTGACTGGGAATTTAGAATCGTACGACTTCTTAGAAGTATTTCAGGATTGTTTTTTGAAGCAGTTTGTGACAGAACCTACAAGGGGAAATAACCTGCTTGACTTAGTTATGGCAAACAATGAATCCCTTGTTAATAATTTAGAAATTTCAGAGGAACTGGGTGCTAGCGACCACAAGTCAATTACATTTAGCATTGAATGGAAGTACGATAGTAGCGATAACTCAGTAACAGTCCCAGATTTTCGCTTAGCAGATTACGATGGGCTTAGAGAACACTTATCATCTGTTGACTGGGGTAACGAAGAGAGCTATCAATATGACAGTTTTCTGAACACTATACAGTGGACCCCCGCATAACGATTACCTCCGAATGCGACCAATTATGTAAGTGTATTTAAGTAAGTGCGTTTGTATGTGTATGTTTGGGGGTCTGAAATGGACTAATCTACTTCACAATATTTCTTATGGGAACAAATTCGGTCAGTACTGGCACCTGAACATACTTCTGGAGTGATAAAATATCGTTAACCGGGGGTCCACTGTACATGCTGCTCAAAGAGCGTTTATCCCATATAAAGAAATTAGATCAAATAGAAATGACCCAAAATGGATGAATAATAGGCTCAAATATCTACTAGGGCATAAGAAAGGAATTTATAGGCGTATCAAAAGAGGTGAGGGTCATCTTATGAATCAGTATATTGACATTAAGAGGGACATTAAAAAGGGGATAAGAAAAGCTAAAAGGGACTATGAAATTAAAGTTGCTAGGGATTCTAAAACTAACCCAAAAAGTTTTTTCCAGGTCTATAGAACAAAAGTTAGAGATAAGATAGGTCCCCTTAAAAATAACTATGGGCACCTTACTGACAATGAGAATGAAATGTGCTTGATTTTAAATAATTATTTTCTCTCAGTTTTTACACAGGAAGACACTAACAATATTCCAGTAATTAATTTTTACAGTGGGCTAGAAGAAGATAAATTATGTAACATCACAGTCACTAGTGAGATGGTTGTGAGGCAGATAGACAGACTGAAGCAAAATAAGTCGCCGGGTCCTGATGAGGTTTTTTCAAGGGTTCTTAAGGAATGCAAAATGGAACTCTGTGAACCATTAACTAATATTTTTAATTTATCTCTTCAAACAGGTGTAGTGTCTGATATGTGGAAGATGGCTAATGTAACTCCTATTTTTAAAACAGGGGACAAGTCGTTACCGTCAAATTACCGCCCAATAAGCCTGACCTCAATTGTAGGCAAATTACTAGAGTCAATTATAGCTGAGATTATAAGAAGCCATCTCGATAAGCATAGCTTGATTAATGATACTCAGCATGGATTCACAAGAGGCCGGTCTTGTCTAACTAATTTATTAACTTTCTTCAGTAAAGCTTTTGAGGCTGTTGACCACAATAAAGAATTTGATATTATTTACTTAGATTTTAGTAAGGCTTTTGATAGAGTTCCGCACCATAGACTGTTAAAGAAAGTGGCAGCTCATGGCATTGGGGGAAAAGTGCTCTCGTGGATCGAGTCATGGCTCACTGACAGGAAGCAGAGAGTGTCCATAAATGGGGTTAAATCCGAGTGGGGATCTGTAACAAGTGGCGTTCCACAGGGATCAGTCTTGGGCCCGTTGTTATTTATAATATATATCAATGATCTTGATGAGGGAATTACTAGTGATATGAGCAAATTCGCCGATGACACAAAGATAGGTAGGATAATTGATTCAAACGTAGATGTTAGGGAACTTCAGGAGGATTTAAACAAACTCTATTCTTGGTCAGAAAAGTGGCAGATGCAGTTCAATGTAGATAAATGCAAGGTTCTGAAGCTTGGGAGTGCCCATAACCCTAGTACTTATAAATTAAATGATGTAGAACTTAGCCATACAGATTACGAAAAGGACTTGGGGGTTATGGTGAGCAGCAACCTTAAACCAAGACAGCAATGCCTAAGCGTACGTAATAAGGCAAATAGATTACTGGGATTTATATCAAGAAGTGTAAGCAACAGAAGTCCAGAGGTCATACTGCAGCTTTATACATCATTAGTAAGGCCTCACCTTGATTATGCAGCTCAGTTCTGGTCTCCGTATTACAAAATGGACATAAATTCGTTAGAAAACATTCAGCGTAGGATGACTAAATTAATACATAGCATCAGAAATCTTCCTTATGAAGAAAGATTGAAGACTCTTAAGTTACATTCACTTGTTAGACGAAGAATGAGGGGAGACCTGATCGAAGTGTATAAGTGGAAGATAGGTATTAATAAAGGGGATATTAATAAGGTCTTGAGGATGTCTCTCCAAGAGAGAACGCGCAGTAATGGATTTAAATTAGATAAGTTTAGATTTAGAAAGGACATCGGAAAGTATTGGTTTGGAAATAGGGTAGTTGATGAGTGGAACAGTCTACCTAGTTGGGTTATTGAGGCTGGGACTTTGGGTAGTTTCAAATCTAGGTTGGATAAGTACATGAGTGGGATGGGTTGGATTTGAGTGGGACTTTCACATCAGAGCTTATTTCTTGGGTGGCATTGAAAATTGGGTAGGGCAAATGTTTTGTTAGTGGGATGAATTGTAAAGGACCTGCCTAGTATGGGCCAGCAGGCCTCCTGCAGTGTTCCTCCTTTCTTATGTTCTTATGTATGTTCTTATGTTTATATAACCGGACTTGAGTCCTGGAAATGGGAAGTACAATGCCTGCACTCTAAAGGAGGGGTTCGGGATATTGGCAGTTTGGAGGGATATGTTGTGTATCTTTATACGTATATGCTTCTAAACTGTTGTGTTCTGAGCACCTCTGCAAAAACAGTGATTATGTGTGAGTGAGATGAAAGTGTTGAATGATGATGAAAGTATTTTCTTTTTGGGGATTTTCTTTCTTTTTGGGTCACCCTGCCTCGGTGGGTCACCCTGCCTTGGTGGGAGACGGCCAACTTGTTAAAAAAAAAAAAAAAAAAAATTGAACTGTGTTAATTTCAACTGTTTTTCTTTCAATAACAAGCTCTACAAACAAACCTACGGCATGGGAATCGGGGTCCCCCATCATTGCCATCTTAGCCAACTCGTACGTGGAACACCTAGAGTCTGAACACTTCGCCAACATCGTCCCTTCAAGCGTCACTTGGTTACGTTACGTGGACGACGTCCTCGTAAGAACTCCCAGACGTTTTGATGTACGGAATCTTCAGGCAAGGCTCAACGCAGTTGAACCGGTGATCCAGTTTACACTAGAAGAAGAGTCCAATGACAAGTTACCTTTCCTAGACGTCCTCATTCACAAAGTAGACAACAACCTAAGATTTCAAGTTTATCAAAAACCTACAAATAAAAATGATCTCGCATACTTCTATTCCAGTCAAGATACTAAGACCAAAAGAGGCATCGTCAATGGATTTTTCCCGAGAGCGTGCCGAATTTCTTGACGAGGAATGTACGTACATTCACCAAACCTTCACTGATTTACATTTTCCTTCCTTTTTCACCAAAGACTGCAAAAAAAGAGCACTTCAGATCATTAATTCTCCACGCACCAACACCACTCCTAACAAAGTTATAATTCTTCCCAACAGCCAGGTTGCACTGAATGTTTCTAAAGCACTTTCACAAGCTAACACCAGAATCACCATCGCTTCCAGCACTTCAATAAAGAATCTAACCAGAACAAAATCCAAGCACCACAAACCAGTCAACACAGGGGTCTACACTATACCCTGTGGAGGCTGCAGCAAGATTTATGTAGGTGAAGCAGCAAGAAACCTCGACTCCCGCCTCAATGAACACATTTACCCATGTAGGAACGATAACTTGAACAACGCCTGTGTACAACACCGAAATTCCACCAATTGATCATCTCCTGAAATTCAGGGATGCCCAATTAGTAATCAAAGAAACTAATTTCCACAGATGCAAGTGCCTTGAATCTTCACTAGTAGCCATTTCTAATACAGTTAAACAAAACAGAGGCTTCACCATCTCTGAAGTCTTAGCAAGAATCCTCCTGAAAACAGTAAACCCTGCCATCACATAGTCTCTCCTGTTAATACTACACAAGCACATTACAGAGAATGAAAACGAAAACAGGCCTTCTCTATCCAGCCTCCAATAGAAATATTTATTTAACCTATTTTGATGTTACCCAAGTAATAGCTTTTATATCCTTTTACTCGTGTGCGAGTTAATTGTTCTAACATACTGTATTACTACTATAACTTACATTACTGCTACTGCTACTACTACTACTACTACTACCACTAGTATTGTACCTCACTCTGAGCCTATATATACCCTCGGTGTCCATGTACTGTTTGTGACGGCTTGACAAAGCTCCTGGAGAGCGAAACGTTGCTACAATAAAAATGTCACATTAGTTGCACTTGTGTCCTTTTACTTTACACATTCCTTAGCTCTAACTATTGGAAACTCCTGACCTAATCCCATTTATTTCTCCCCACTGAAACTCTCCTACCACCCCTTTCAGCTTTGTTTCACCGAGCCAGGACATCCAAATTCTTTTCATTTATAACATCCACAATCATCTCCATCTTGTCATGTGTACTACATCCATGCACAAATATCCCAACTTAAAGGTTTTATTTTCATTTTTAGTAAGCTGTAAGCTTGGCATTTTATTTGTAATGTAGGTCAACTGTGCTTGTAAGGTCAAAAATTTACTTGAATGACCAGTGTAAATTGTCACACCCCTCGCCTTGGCACAGCAAGACTCCTGGTGCCGTTCCTTTGTGCCCCATGGAGGGTGACTCCCAAAACCTGGGGTTAAAGGGGGTTGCAGAAAAGACAATATAAGCCAAGGAAACAGCTAGGGAGGGAGAGAGAGAGGGCCTGTGAGTGGGAGCTCTGGACAGCCGAGTGTGTAGTGGGCCGCTTGGGGCGGAGCTCGGGTTGGCTGGTCGGTGAATTGAGAGAGAGTACGAGTCCGTGTTACTGATAACGTTCTCACCCCCTCCTGGTAATAAGTCCCACGAGTCAATTATTATACTATAATTCTCTAAGATAATGGTGTATTCCCTCAATTTATTTTATCAAGTAAACTATAGCCATTGTTCTTATTTTTATATGTACCCTCTTGTTAAGCACTGGGTAATACAGGAGACAGCCATGCTCACTTGTTGGGATACAACAGGCAGAGTGGGTGAATGTCTCGCATAGTTGACTTTTACGACATGCATGGCTTACGCAGGAACAATTCTTATTCCACTTCCCCATGGATAAGAAAGGAAAATAAGAACAAGAGCTATTAAGAAAAGCCAAAGAACACTCAGATGAGTGTGTATACATAAATGTATACATACATGTGTACTGTGACATAACTAAGTAAAAGTACTACCAAGATATACCTCTTATCTTGTGTTTATAAAACAAACAAACAAACAAACAAACAAAAAAAAAGACATCAGCACTCCTACCATCAAGTAGGACTAATAAAGGTTTCTGTCTTGCACTCATCTGGCAGGACAGTAGTAGTAGTAAGTAGTAATAGTAGGTAGGTAGGTAGGTAGGTAGGTAGGTAGGTAGGTAGGTAGGTAGGTAGGTAGGTAGGTAGGTAGGTAGGTAGGTAGGTAGGTAGGTAGGTAGGTAGGTAGGTAGGTAGGTAGGTAGGTAGGTAGGTAGGTAGGTAGGTAGGTAGGTAGGTAGGTAAGTAATAGTAATCTCCTGGGTAGTTGCTGTCTACCAGTTCAAAATGGAATTCATGTGTAAAGCCTGGGAACATAACTAATGAACAGAGGAAATGTTATTTTAGTGCCAGGAAAGTCTGTACTGTTTATTCTGGACCTTATTTTGAAATTTGTATGAAATTGGCCAAATTACCAATTTCTGATCACTTTTTTGGGTAGCTGAAATAATTGATTGGGTAGTTTCTTGGGCTCAATCAATGAAATGGAAGATAGCTAAGAATTTGGTCGACTGGAACAATGTAGTTGGCTTCAAATAGGACTCGAAGTGGGCAAAATTGCTGATGCATAAAAACATAAACAAACAGCAAAATTTGTGTAATTTCAACAATTTTCCATTAAATTTCATGCTTTTGGGTTTATTACCTTCAGAAAAAGATTCTCTTCCATTTCACAAGAAAAAAAAAATTTGGGGGGGGAGAAGAATCTTGGACATTATGGACACTTGAGACTGGGGGTCTGATTACTCAGGGGTTAAAGAACCTACTTAGCTTTGTTTTTGACTATGCACTGAAGTTTTTATTTTACTATGCAGTCACCTCTTTGGATCCTCACTTCTTGTCCATACAATCCTGTAATGAAAATTATAATTTAATCACAAAAGTCTATTCACAGCATTTCTCTCAAAAAACTTCAAATTTTACTGCTCACAGGGAAAAAATGAGGGTGAGAGTTGATAAGGAGAGAGAAAGAGATGAGGGTAAGAAAATATGAGGAAGAGATCAGAGGGAAAATATATGGAATGACTTAGGATGTATAAGCAGGTAGGATTACAGGTTGATCAGAGGGAAGGTATACAGAATGACTTAGGATGGTTAAGAGGGCAGGATGATTACAGGCTGTTAGTGATCTTCTGGTTGCCCAATAAGATCCACCAATCTTACATGCTGTGAGGATCGCTGTGCTGCTGCTGCTAACATAAAGTGGGTCATCTCCAAGCATTATGAAGAGAGTGTCAGTCAGGCTTGTCAGGTGAAGACTCTTCCCCCCCCCACCAGCCACTTACTAGACCCTCAAGGTAAGTAAGAGGTCTACCCCCCTTTGAGGAAACCCCCAAGGGTAACCCACTGGGGAACCAGTAGGGGACATGTTTGCGGGCTTATTCCTCTCCCTGATATGCTGCCTCTCACAGACTTACATGTTTGTCCCTGTCCACAACCCACCTGTATTAGGATGGGTAAAGAAGGATACAGAAAGGAAGAGGGAAAAAGAGAGGAAACCCAATGGGTACTACATTATCAGGATGGGAGCTAAACTCCTAAGGGTTATACAATGCCTTATGGGAATGGAAGGCAACATTCACATTTGAACCAAGGAAAACAAGGATCAAGCTCCAGTTCCTTGGTTCATGATTTCTTTCATTATCTCTTTTCATGTCTATGCCATAGTACTATATGTTTGAGCTCTGGGTCTTTGCTGTTGTATTAAATGAGATCAGCACATTCGGATAAGCAGCAACTGAATGCCTGCAATGTTTATTCTGGAACTTACATTGAAATTTGTGTGAAATTGGCTAATTTACCAATTTCTGATCAATTTATTGGAGAGTTGAAGTAGTTGATTGGGCAGTTTCTTGGGGGCAATCAATAAAATGGAAGAATTTGGTTGACTGGAACTATGTAACTGGCTTCACATAGGACTCAAATTGGGCAAAATTGGTATGTAAATATGATGACAAAGCAAAATTTGCAAAAGCATAATTCCACCAATTTAACAAAAACTTTTGTGCTTTTCGTTTTATTACCTTCAGAAAAAGATTTCCATTTCCTAAGAAAAAAAAGAAAAATTTGTTTTGAAGATTCTTGGACACTTCAGATGACGGCATCTGGACACAAGAGGTTCAAGAACCTGGTTTCCTTCATTTCTGACTATGCACTGAAGTGTTTTTTTTTTACTATGCAGTCAATGCTCTGGATCCTCACTTCTTGTCCATACAATCCTGTAATGAAAATTAGAATTTAATCACAAAAGTCTATTCACAGCATTTCTCTTAAAAACATTCAAATTCTACTGCTCACAGGGAAGAAATGAGGGTCAGAGTTGGTAAGAAGCGAGGAAGAGACAAGGGTGAGAGTTGGTAAAGAGAGAGGAAGAGACAAGGGTGAGAGTTAGTAAAGAGAGAGGAAGAGACAAGGGTAAGAGTTGGTAAAGAGAGAGGAAGAGACAAGGGTGAGAGTTGGTAAAGAGAGAGGAAGAGACAAGGGTGAGAGTTGGTAAAGAGAGAGGAAGAGACAAGGGTGAGAGTTGGTAAAGAGAGAGGAAGAAACAAGAGCGAGAGTTATTAAGGAGAGAGAAAGAGATGAGGGTAAGAAAATATGAGGAAAAGATCAGAGAGAAAATATATGGAGTGACTTAGGATGGGTGTGCAGGTAGGAGGATTACAGGTTGATCAGAGGTAAGGTATATGGAATGACTTAGGATGGTTGAGAGGGCAAGATTACAGGCCATTAGTGGTCTTCTGGTTGCCCAGTAACATCCGGCAGCAGTCTTACATGCTGTGAGGATCGCTGTGCTGCTGCTGCTTTTCTGCTAACATAAAATAGGTCATCCCCGAGCATTATGAAGAGAGAGTCAGTCAGGTTTGTCAGGTGAGGACTCATTTCCCCCACCAGCCACTTACTAGACCCTCAAGGTAGGCAAGAGGTCTACCCCCCTTTGAGAACCCCCCAAGGGTAAACCATTGGGGAGCCAGTAGGGAACATGCTTGCAGGCTTATTCCACTCTGTGAGGTGCTCTCTCACAGACTTACATGCTTGTCCCTGTCCACAACTCCACCTATATTAGGATGGGCAAGGATAGGAATGTGAAGGTTAAGAGGAATTGAGAAAGGAAGAGGGGGAAAAAAGAGACGGGAAACCCAATGGGGACTACATTATCGGGATGGGAGCTAAACTTCTAAAGAAGGTTATACAGTGCCTTATGGGACTGGAAGGGAATAATCACAAGGAAAAATAAAAAGAGGTGAGCTCCAATTCCTTGGCTCAAGACAAACACCTTTCATTAAGGGTTCAATCCAAGTGGTTAGTTCTAATTCCTTGGTTTACGAGCTCAGAGTATAAAAGGATAAAGGTTAAGTTGAAACCAGGAAGTGCAGGCAATACAGCACCACTGCCTGATTCATGACAGGTTCAATTCTGTGCATTAACCTCCCTGCCATTGTTCTTGACCATATACTCATGTCGTTTAACCAAGCAGTCACCTCCATAGGTCCTCACTTCTCCACACAATCCTGTAATGAAAATGATAATTTTTTTACAAAAGTAAAAATATATTTATACCAAATTTAAAATTGTCTTCAGTGCAACAATAGTAAGGCTGCCCTCTATCAATTGATAGCATCAAAGCCAATAAAACTGCAAAAACCATCCTTAAAAACACCTCAGTGTTGCTTGTACCCAGGCACTTCATCACTAGTACCCTGGTACCCCAACAGCACTAATAATACATCTTGCTACTGGTCTCATTTTTCCATTCAGATTTCAAGACCTACACAATTAGCTGAACCCTTTTGCTGACTGTGCCACAGTACTATTCCTTTGAAACCACTTACTGTCTGTGCCATAGTACTTATGCAAAAAATTCTAGAGGCTTCAAATTTAGCATGAGAAGGCTCATAAGCCTACATACTAGAGAAGGTCTGCATGGTCAGTGTATGCAGTAAACAAAAAATCAGGGCACTTGCAGTGCATTGTGGGAACGCCATCTCGGTACCCATTGTTCGCCACACCTCGTGGTAGGAAAACCCTCAATCCCTGTCAAACTGGGAATCTCCTCCCTCTTCCCAAGTGACAGTTCTAACAAGAAAATGATCCGAAGATGAATCCTATGGTTTCGAACAAACTGTGATCAACAGCAGTAATACACGGGATATCGAAAATAGCGACCAAAGCCTTGACAACCCTCAACCTTCCACCTCTGGTGCTGGTCCATCTGGGTCACGTTCAGTTGCACTTGCCGTAAGCATAAGCTCGCATTTTCCTGTGGTCGGGCCTCAGGTCTGAGTAATAGTGATGACAAAGACGTGGATTTTGATTTTCTTGCTCTTGATGACCATTCGAGTAGTGACTGCAAGGAAGAATATTCACTGGTGAAGCATCAGTTCATACAATGCTGCATGTGGTCTGGTAGTGTGCCACGTGCAATTCCGAGTGGATCGAGTACATCCTGTGACCCTACGCCGGAACAGACAGTAAAAGCGATGACGATGTGGCTACAACTGGGATGGATAGATCGCATGCATTAATAGGTGGTGGTGCTATTAGGTACCAACAACAGCCCAGGTTGGAACCCATGCCACTGACTCAGCACATCCATGAAACAGGGTATCCTCAACCAGCTACTGAAGTTTGTATAGATCTGTAGAAAGAAATTACAGTTACTCAAGTTTGTCATTGTACAGCAGGAAGAAATTACAGCTACTGAAGTTTGTAAAATAATAAGTATGTACTGTAAACCATAATAATGGAGAATAAACTTTCCCACATTAATTCTGCAAACAGGTCAGTAGTCACTATAACATTCTTGTACAGTGGACACTGAAACTTCAATTTAATATACTAATGGGAAAGTCGTGATGTGAATGGGTCGCCACACGTCATTTTTTGGCCTCTCACAGCAATAATAAACAGACTGCCAAGGAACTTCCCCATATACCAGCCAGGGCACTTCCCCATATACCAGCCAGGGCACTTCCCCACATACCAGCCAGGGTACTTCCCCACATACCAGCCAGAGTACTTCCCCACATACCAACCAGGGAACTTCCCACACACCAGCCAGGGAACTTCTCCACATACCAGCCCAGGGTACTTCCCCACATACCAGCCCAGGGTACTTCCCCACATACCAGCCAGGGTACTTCCCCACATACCAGCCAGGGTACATCCCCACATACCAACCAAGGAACTTCCCACACACCAGCCAGGGAACTTCCCCACATACCAGTCAGGGTACTTCCCCACATACCAGCCAGGGTACTTCCCCACACACCAGCCAGGGAACTTCCCCACATACCAGCCCAGGGTACTTCCCCACATACCAGACAGGGTACTTCCCACACACCAGCCAGGGAACTTCCCCACATACCAGTCAGGGTACTTCCCCACATACCAGCCAGGGTACTTCCCCACACACCAGCCAGGGAACTTCCCCACATACTAGCCCAGGGTACTTCCCCACATACCAGACAGGGTACTTCCCCACACACACGATTTGGTTTGAGTGGGACTTGCACATGAATGAATAGAATTATCAAAGCTTATTGCTTGGGAAGCACTGAAAATTAGGCTGGGCAAATACGATTCTGTTAGTGGGACGGTTTGTGAAGGACTTGCCTAGTGTGGGCCATCAGGCCTGCTGCAGTGTTCTTGCTTTCTTCCATGCAAACATTTATGGATGAACATCACCCGGACACAACTGTTGCAGGCCGTGCTGGCAACATCTACAATGACAATGTTGTGTCCCATTTTTGGGAAATCTTAAAGAGACGCCAGAAACAGAGCTCTCTGGACAGATTTTTGGTGCGACAGGGGTCCAGTGACTCTCAAGCTGGTCCTAGTGGCATTAAAAAACAAAGAAGGGAGGTAACCCCAGAAAAGGACTTGTTAACTGAAGTCTTTATGGAAGGGGATTCCCCTTCCAAACAATAGTAAACTCTTCCATCCTCTCCCCTCCCATCTCATCACTCATCAATACATCTTTAACAAAGGTGTCATTTCAGTATTGTTTATTCTGCATGTCTCATTATTTTCTGTGTAGGGAAATGTATATTTTATATAAAAAACATTATTTTGTTTAATACTTCTGGGTGTCTGGAATGGATTAATTGGATTTCCATTATTTCTTACGGGGAAAATTAATTCGGATAACGAAAAAATCGGTTAAAGACAACCTCTCTGGAACGGATTAGTGTTGTTACCGAGGGTTCAATATATGTCATTGATGTCAGCTATGGTCTGTAAACCTTGTATATGTACTTGTAGAAATAAAGATATTAAGGATATTTACGTACACACAAATACAGTTACACAAAGAAGTCATTGGCTTTTTTGGGTTATCCTGGCTGGCTAACCCTCCCTACCCCAGGTAATCCTGGGTGGCTATCCCATCCTACCCTGGGTTATCCTAGGTGGCTATCCCACCCTACCCTGGGTTATCCTAGGTGGCTATCCCACCCTACCCTGGGTTATCCTGGCTGGCTAACCCTCCCTACCCTGGGTGGCTATCCCACCCTACCCCAGGTTATCCTAGGTGGCTATCCCACCCTACCCTGGGTTATCCTAGGTGGCTATCCCACCCTACCCTGGGTTATCCTGGCTGGCTAACCCTCCCTACCCTGGGTGGCTATCCCACCCTAACCCGAGTTATCCTGGCTGGCTAACCCTCCGTACCCCAGGTGGCTATCCCACCCTACCCTGGGTTATCCTGGCTGGCTAACCCTCCCTACCCCGAGTGGCTATCCCACCCTAGCCTGAGTTATCCTGGCTGGCTAACTCTCCCTACCCCGGGTGGCTATCCCACCCTACCCTGGGTTATCCTGGCTGGCTAACCCTCCCTACCCAGGTGGCTATCCCACCCTAGCCTGAGTTATCCTGGCTGGCTAACCCTCCCTACCCTGGGTGGCTATCCCACCCTACCCTGGGTTATCCTAGGTGGCTATCCCACCCTACTCTGGGTGGCTATATACCCCAGGTTATCCTAGGTGGCTATACCCTGCCCTGGGCTATCCTGAGTGGCTAACCCTCCCTACCCCGGGTGGCTATCCCACCCTACCCCAGGTTATCCTAGGTGGCTATCCCACCCTACCCTGGGTTATCCTGGCTGGCTATCCCACGCTACCCTGGGTTATCCTGAGTGGATAACCCTCTCTACCCCGGGTTATCCTAGGTTATCCTGGGTTATCCTGGGTTTTAACTCTCCGGGTTAAAAATATCTAAACAAAATCTTATGTTCTCAATGTGAAAAAAAATTAGTGACCCTCCAAGCACTTTTCTCACATTAATGAGGATAACCAAAACAAAATCACCAACAAAGAAACATATTATAAACATCAATCAGTAGATAAGGAGATAAAATTTCTCAAAAAAAGAAAGGAGAGAAAAAAAATCCCAGAATGACTGACCAGCTGTTGTTGTTGTTGTTTACAAGGGCCCGTCACAGCTCAGTCAATATGGCGGCCAACTTCCAGATGTACTGCCAAGATTTCTTGCCCAAAATTGAACCCTGAAAGAAAGAAGAAACATGAGTTCTTTTGTAAATAGAAACAGGATTTAGAATCTCTCAATTATATCGTGTGGAGCAGCTTGCCAAGCACCAGCAGAGCGGGATGCCCACACCACCTTGTTCTTGTCCATTATTATTATTATTATTATTATAATCAAGGGGGAAGCGCTAAACCCGGAGGATTATACAGCGCCTGGGGGGGATGTGGAAGGCATTCAGGCTTAATTCGGGGAACTGGAGCACAGATCCAATTCCCTAAATCAAGAGCCCCTCACCAACATCAAGGAACCTTCCTTGAGGGGTTGTTCTTGTCCAGACCAGAGCTTTGGTAAGATGGGTAAGGAAGAAGGATGGGTAAGGAAGAAGGATGGGTAAGGAAGAAGGATGGGTAAGGAAGAAGGATGGGTAAGGAAGAAGGATGGGTAAGGAAGAAGGATGGGTAAGGATAGAAATTTTGGAAAAGGGTGGGAGGGGGGAGAGAGGTAGGATATAAAAGGTAAGTGTAATTTAAAAAGTGTACGTGAAATGATAAGATATTCTTTAAGGGGTATAATACTAACCCATCAGATATAACAGATATATAAGTACATGACTCTGAATTGGTAGTAATTATACAAGTTGCAATTGCTTTTTTTTGCGATTGCACAACGGATATTTATGCGACAATGAAGGTAATAATTTTCTGGCCAGTTTATAAAATTACGTGACAATGGCCTCTTACAGGTGGTGTCCAGCCATAGTAAATAGCATAATGTTTACATTAGATTGTTATATAAGATGTCTCCCTAATTGGGGGCGATGATGTTCTCAGTATACATAGAAGGGTTCTGGTGCTACCCAATCTTCTTCATCAGGGAGGTTGCTCAATATCATGGGTCGAGGGTAATCATCTTTATGAATAAAACGACAGACCCTCTGCGGGAGAGTCATTCTTTGAGTCCTGTGAGGAGTATTGATGATATAATCCGTGGTTTTTAGCACTTGTATATGATGTTCTCTATCTGGCATGTATAGTTCTTGCATTGTATAGAATTGTTTCTTTTTTAGGGTGTCAAGGCGTACATTTATGGCAGTAATATCTTGTTGTATGTGTAAATCTGCCATTTTAACTCTCTCTCCTCCTGGTATCGGTAATAAAGCGAAGAGCTCTATTCTGGACCCTTTGTAACCGTAGCATGTTGGTCTTTGTTGTTAATGACATTGGGACACAAGGGTATTCGAGTATAGGTCGTATTAACATTTTATACAGATGTTTTTTGACATGTTGAGGGGCTTGATTGAATCGAAAGAGACTGCTAAGACCGGCTTTGGCTATGTTGATCTTTTTAGTTACATGAGATGTTGAGTGGAGCAGCCTGTCTATTTCATATCCCAAAATCTTGTTAGGGTTTCTAATGGCTACAGGTGTACCTCTGATGGAGATACCCCCTTTATCTTCAATTGTTGATGCAAAACATCGTATCGTGCTAACAAGGACCTTGTCAGGATTAGTCGTAATTCTCCATTTCTTTTCCTAATTAGATGTTCGACGAAGTTCAATATTCATTTTTTCTATGACTCTCTCATACTTGTATTTTCCTGTTACCGGAGTTGATGAGACGACATGAATAACATCATCTGCAAACTGTGTCACAATTGTATCATGAAACTCTGGTCGAGGAAGGTCATTCACATAAATGTTGAACAGAATTGGACTTAGACAAGAACCTTGTGGGACACCAGCTGTCGGTATAAAAGGCTCTGTCGACCTGCCATGAAAGGTGGGAATGATTTTTCTTTGAGTTAAGAAATTATATATTACTCTGAGAAAAGTCCAGTTATGGTCTGGTAGGTCAATGAGTTTGTATATAAGGCCATCATGCCATAAGCTATCAAAAGCTTTATGAACATCTCTGGTGGCAGTTAAGGCAAGATTGCCCTGCTGTTTTAGACTTGCTCCAGTATCGAAAATAACATTTATTGCATGATTGGTACCTCTATGTGTTCGAAAGCCAAATTGTTTTTCAGTAAAAAAGTGATTAAACTCCATATATTATTATTATAATCAAAAAGAAGCGCTAAGCCACAAGGGCTATACAGCGTAAACTCCATATAGTAGTTCAATATGTTGGAAATAACCTTCTCAAGAACTTTTCCAGTGACTTCAAGTAGAGATATAGGTCTATAGTTCCCAGGTTGGTGGATGTCTTTATTGGGCTTACCTAGAAAGATCATCCTAGCAGTCTTAAAAACCACTGGAAAATGTCCTGAGGCCAAGATGGCATTAAAGATATTTACCAAAGACTGTTTACAATTTCTGGGGAGGAACTTTATTTGTTTCATTGTTATTCCAGAGAGGCCAGGGGCTCTATTTCGCATTCTTCCAATAACCTGACTCATCTCTAGTAATGTAATAGGTCTAGTAAGCGGGTGGGTATCTTCAAGAGTTGAAGTATCGATGGAAGGTAGTGGTTGTAGATCATCCAAGTTCTCATCTCTCCATTCATTTACCAGCTGATAATGATTATTGTTAAATTGACGACTGTTATTGTGGGAGAGAATTTTCTCCCATACATCACCCATCAAATTAGCCTGGTCCTGAGGATCGTCAAGTTTAATTTCAACATCATCATCCTCATCAGTGAAGCTATGAACTAGGTAGTTAGGAGCCTTGTGCTTTGCCCCTAAAAGTTGTCGGATCTTACTCCAAAATTTTGCTGGTTCACTTTTATACTGATTAGCTTGAAGAACTAGCAATTTCCATAAGTCCCGTTTGTGATGACTAATCATGTTAATTAATTCTTGCCTTAATCGGTGCAGTGTAGCTACCTTCACCCAAGTTCACTAACCGGCTTCCAAATTAAACCCTTGAACAATTAGAGAGGATACACAAATAACCCGCACATAAAAGAGAGAAGCTTACAACGACGTTTCGGTCCAACTTGGACCATTTACAAAGTCACACTAACCAGCTTTTAAATCTCTGCACAAAATTAAATTTAAACCAGCAAATAATAGAGCCTACTAGACTGGAGAATACACTAGACCTCATCTTCACTAACAATGATGATCTGATAAGAAATGTCACCATATCAAAAACAATATACTCAGATCACAACATAATTGAGGTTCAGTCATGTATGCGAGGAGCCCCAGACCGACATAATGAGACTAGTCACGAGGGAGCATTCACCAAATTCAACTTCAATAACAAAAACATAAAGTGGGACCAAGTAAACCAAGTCCTAACCGATATAAGCTGGGAAGATATACTAAGCAACACAGACCCCAACTTATGCCTAGAACAGATTAACTCGGTGGCACTCGATGTATGCACAAGGCTTATTCCTCTAAGAAAAAGGAGGAGTAGATGTAAAATAGAAAGAGACAGGCGCTCCCTTTACAGGCGACGGAAAAGAATAACAGAGCGGCTAAAAGAGGTCAATATATCTGAAATGCGTAGGGAGACACTGGTCAGAGAAATAGCAAGCATCGAACTTAAGCTAAAAGAATCCTTTAGGAGTCAGGAATCGCGGGAAGAACTAAAAGCCATAAATGAAATCGAAAGAAACCCAAAGTATTTCTTCTCCTATGCCAAATCAAAGTCGAGAACAACGTCCAGTATTGGGCCCCTACTTAAACAAGATGGGTCCTACACAGATGACAGCAAGGAAATGAGTGAGCTACTCAAGTCCCAATATGACTCAGTTTTTAGCAAGCCGCTAACCAGACTGAGAGTCGAAGATCAAAATGAATTTTTTATGAGAGAGCCACAAAATTTGATTAACACAAGCCTATCCGATGTTATCCTGACGCCAAATGACTTCGAACAGGCGATAAATGACATGCCCATGCACTCTGCCCCAGGGCCAGACTCATGGAACTCTGTGTTCATCAAGAACTGCAAGAAGCCCCTATCACGAGCCTTTTCCATCCTATGGAGAGGGAGCATGGACACGGGGGTCGTCCCTCAGTTACTAAAAACAACAGACATAGCCCCACTCCACAAAGGGGGCAGTAAAGCAACAGCAAAGAACTACAGACCAATAGCACTAACATCCCATATCATAAAAATCTTTGAAAGGGTCCTAAGAAGCAAGATCACCACCCATCTAGAAACCCATCAGTTACACAACCCAGGGCAACATGGGTTTAGAACAGGTCGCTCCTGTCTGTCTCAACTATTGGATCACTACGACAAGGTCCTAAATGCACTAGAAGACAAAAAGAATGCAGATGTAATATATACAGACTTTGCAAAAGCCTTCGACAAGTGTGACCATGGCGTAATAGCGCACAAAATGCGTGCTAAAGGAATAACAGGAAAAGTCGGTCGATGGATCTATAATTTCCTCACTAACAGAACACAGAGAGTAGTCGTCAACAGAGTAAAGTCCGAGGCAGCTACGGTGAAAAGCTCTGTTCCACAAGGCACAGTACTAGCTCCCATCTTGTTCCTCATCCTCATATCCGACATAGACAAGGATGTCAGCCACAGCACCGTGTCTTCCTTTGCAGATGACACCCGAATCTGCATGACAGTGTCTTCCATTGCAGACACTGCAAGGCTCCAGGCGGACATCAACCAAATCTTTCAGTGGGCTGCAGAAAACAATATGAAGTTCAACGATGAGAAATTTCAATTACTCAGATATGGTAAACATGAGGAAATTAAATCTTCATCAGAGTACAAAACAAATTCTGGCCACAAAATAGAGCGAAACACCAACGTCAAAGACCTGGGAGTGATTATGTCGGAGGATCTCACCTTCAAGGACCATAACATTGTATCAATCACATCTGCTAGAAAAATGACAGGATGGATAATGAGAACCTTCAAAACTAGGGAGGCCAAGCCCATGATGACACTCTTCAGGTCACTTGTTCTATCTAGGCTGGAATATTGCTGCACTCTAACAGCACCTTTCAAGGTAGGTGAAATTGCCGACCTAGAAAATGTACAGAGAACTTTCACGGCGCGCATAACGGAGATAAAACACCTCAATTACTGGGAGCGCTTGAGGTTTCTAAACCTGTATTCCCTGGAACGCAGGAGGGAGAGATACATGATTATATACACCTGGAAAATCCTAGAGGGACTAGTACCGAACTTGCACACGAAAATCACTCACTACGAAAGCAAAAGACTTGGCAGACGATGCACCATCCCCCCAATGAAAAGCAGGGGTGTCACTAGCACGTTAAGAGACCATACAATAAGTGTCAGGGGCCCGAGACTGTTCAACTGCCTCAGCACACATAAGGGGGATTACCAACAGACCCCTGGCAGTCTTCAAGCTGGCACTGGACAAGCACTAAGATCAGCCGGGCTGTGGCTCGTATGTTGGTTTGCGTAATCAGGCTCTGATCCACCAGTCTCAGACCGGGCCGCCTGATCAGTAAACCCCGGGCTGTGGTCTCTGATCACGCTTGCTCGTACGTTGGCTTGCGTGCAGCCAGCAGCAACAGCCTGGTTGATCAGGCGCTGATCCACCAGGAGGCCTGGTCACAGACCGGGCCGCGGGGGCGTTGACCCCCGAAACTCTCTCCAGGTAAACTCCAGAAGTGGAGCAGGACGGCTATATATAGGCAGGAAGAGGTGGTGGTAGTAGCAGTAGTACAAGAATGGTATATAATACCGACAAGATGAAATCACGACACATGCGCAACACCCGGGTGTTATTTGAGTATCGTTCCAGTCACGGTATTGTGCCTTTTTTGTTATTAATTAGAGAGGAAAAAATGCAGATGGTTAAAATTAATGAGATTAGACAGGTATCCCACCTATAGCATGCAAAATAGACGAGGATAAGCACCCCTGACAACAGGGGAAATGTGTCATACATTCAGGCTAGAGCGAGACATCCATCGATGTAGAAGTCGTCAACAACAACAACAACAACAACAACAGCAGCAGCAGCAGCAGCAGCAGCAGCAGCAGCAGCAGCAGCAGCAGCAGCAGCAGCAGCAGCAGCAGCAGCAGCAGCAGCAGCAGCAGCAGCAGCAGCAGCAGCAGCAGCAGCAGCAGCAGCAGCAGCAGCAGCAGCAGCAGCAGCAGCAGCAGCAGCAGCAGCAGCAGCAGCAGCAGCAGCAGCAGCAGCAGCAGCAGCAGCAGCAGCAGCAGCAGCAGCAGCAGCAGCAGCAGCAGCAGCAGCAGCAGCAGCAGCAGCAGCAGCAGCAGCAGCAGCAGCAGCAGCAGCAGCAGCAGCAGCAGCAGCAGCAGCAGCAGCAGCAGCAGCAGCAGCAGCAGCAGCAGCAGCAGCAGCAGCAGCAGCAGCAGCAGCAGCAGCAGCAGCAGCAGCAGCAGCAGCAGCAGCAGCAGCAGCAGCAGCAGCAGCAGCAGCAGCAGCAGCAGCAGCAGCAGCAGCAGCAGCAGCAGCAGCAGCAGCAGCAGCAGAAGAAGAAGAAGAAGAAGAAGAAGACAACCAGGGGTCTTGAAGACAGCCTCGGATCTTGAAGACAGCCGGGGGTCTTGAAGACAGCCAGGGATCTTGAAGACAGACAGGGGTCTTGAAGACAGCCTGGGGTCTTGAAGACAGCCTGGGGTCTTGAAGACAGCCAGGGGTCTTGAAGACAGCCTGGGATCTTGAAGACAGCCTGGGATCTTGAAGACAGCCTGGGATCTTGAAGACAGCCGGGGATCTTGAAGACAGCCAGGGGTCTTGAAGACAGCCAGGGGTCTTGAAGACAGCCAGGGGCGTTAAAGACAGCCTGGGATCTTGAAGACAGCCTGGGATCTTGAAGACAGCCAGGGGTCTTGAAGACAGCCAGGGGTCTTGAAGACAGCCAGGGGCGTTGAAGATAGCCAGGGGCGTTGAAGACAGCCAGGGGTCTTGAAGACAGCCAGGGGTCTTGAAAACAGCCAGGAGTCTTGACAGCCAGGAATCTTGACAGCCAGGAGTCTATTGTTAATCCCTCTTATATATTCTGGGAGGCAGATGAACAGTCTTGGGCCCCGGACACTTACTGTGTTGTCTCTTAGTGTACTCGTGGCGCCCCTGCAGCTTTTCATTGGAGGAATGTTGCATCTCCTGCTGAGTCTTTTCCTTTCTTAGAGAGTGATTTTCTTGTGCCAATTTGGGACTAGTCTCTAGGGTTTTCCAGATGTAGATTATTTATTAATTTTTACAAGTACATGATACAACTAATGCACACCTAGCTGACATCAATGACATTATGATAAATCCTTCTCGCCTGGGTTCCAAGGAGTACAGGTCAAGGGACTTCAGATGTACCCAGTAATTTAGGTGCTTTATCGTACTTATTCGTGCAACAAAAGTTCGTGTATTCTCCAGGTTAGCAATTTCATCGAGGTACCTACTTACTGCTTGGTGAACAGTGACAACAGGTGTTAGTAGAGTAACATCCAGGTACCTACTTACTCCTAGGTGAACAGTGACAACAGGTGTTAGTAGAGTAACATCCAAGTACCTACTTACTGCTAGGTGAACAGTAACAACAGGTGTTAGTGGAGTAACACCCAGGTACCTACTTACTGCTAGGTGAACAGTGACAACAGGTGTTAGTAGACTAACACCCAGGAACCCACTTACTGCTAGGTGAACAGAGACAGCAGATGTTAGTAGAGTAACACCCAGGTACCTACTTACTGCTAGGTGAACAGAGACAGCAGGTGTCTTTAAGGAAACACGCCCCAAGGTATCTCCAGGTATACCCGTACCGGGGATGGAACCACGGACATCAATGTGTGAAACAAATGCGCTACCAATCCAGCTATGGGACACCTGGTTCAACCTCTGGCTTAGCCCTGCTCCTCCCTGCTTTCTCCTGCTCTCTCTCTCTCTCCCCTGGTCTTTCTGCTGCTCTCTCTCTCTCCCCTGGTCTTTCTGCTGCTCTCTCTTTCTCCCCTGGTCTTTCTGCTGCTCTCTCTCTCTCTCTCCTGGTCTTTCTGCTGCTCTCTCTCTCTCTCCTGGTCTTTCTGCTGCTCTCTCTCCTGGTCTTTCTGCTGCTCTCTCTCTCCTGGTCTTTCTGCTGCTCTCTCTCTCTCCTGGTCTTTCTGCTCCTCTCTCTCTCCTGGACTTTCTGCTGCTCTCTCTCTCTCCTGGTCTTTCTGCTGCTCTCTCTCTCCTGGTCTTTCTGCTGCTCTCTCTCTCCTGGACTTTCTGCTGCTCTCTCTCTCTCCTGGTCTTTCTGCTGCTCTCTCTCTCTCCTGGCCTTTCTGCCGCTCTCTCTCTCTCCTGGTCTTTCTGCCACTCTCTCTCTCTCCTGGTCTTTCTGCTGCTCTCTCTCTCTCCTGGTCTTTCTGCTGCTCTCTCTCTCCTGGACTTTCTGCTGCTCTCTCTCTCTCCTGGTCTTTCTGCTGCTCTCTCTCTCCTGGTCTTTCTGCTGCTCTCTCTCTCCTGGTCTTTCTGCCACTCTCTCTCTCCTGGTGTTTCTGCTGCTCTCCCCTGGGATGAGAGTACTAATGAGACTCACCTGAGTTAAGCAGATTCAACTGATGGATACTTTGTTGGGAATAATCCAGTTAACCAAGTTTGTGCCTTGGTTGATGTGTGTGTGTGTGTGTGTGTACTCAGCTATTTGTGGTTGCAGGGGGTCGATTCATAGCTCCTGGCCCCACCGCTTCACTAAGTCCTCTCTCTTCCCTTGAGATGATAGGCCAAGAAATGCTTGCATTGTGTCCATGCACATACACACAAAACTGCCAGCAGCACCAGCAGGATACATTACAGCTTCTGGCCACAATAACAGGACACACTACAGCTCCTGGCCACAATAACAGGACACATTACAGCTTCTGGCCACACTAACAGGGCACACTACAGCTCCTGGCCACAACAAAACACATTACAGTTCTTGGCCACAACAAAACACACTGCAGCTCCTGGCCACAACAAAACACACTACAGCTCCTGGCCACAACATTACTCCTACAAATCATAATTCAAGGCAAGATACTTTCTCCCTCAGAGCCAATCTAACTAAAAGCTCCGTGTATGACACCTGCCTGACACACCTTCGTTTTGGTTGGTTGATTTTCGATAGACTTTAAAACGAAGTTTATGGTCAGTTTTGCAGAGAAGAACATCAAGGAAAGAAAGTGTTGTCGACTTCTTCTTCAAGTGTGAACTGGATTGAGGGCTCGACCTGGTTGAGCTTGTCTTGGAGAGCTTGAATGTTGAAGCGCCTGGGAGTTACGAGGAGAATGTTGTCAACATAACGGAGCCAGGTGACAGTCGAAGGAATAATGGTGGAGAAAAGCTCGGCTTCCAGATGTTTCATGTATAAGTTCGCCAGGATGGCACTGAGTGGCGAGCCCATGGGTAGACCAAAAGTCTGTTGAAAGAGGTGATTTTCAAAAGAGAAACACGTAAAGCTGACATATAGTTCAATGAGGTCGATGAAATCGCTGGCTGGAATAGGAAGATCAAGTGAATCGTCAATTTTTCTGTGCAGGAGATCGATGGCTTGTGTAGTAGGTACTTTGGTGAATAGGGAAGTTACGTCAAGGCTGGAAAGTTTCTTGTTCCTGATGTTGATGTTGCGAATGCGATTGAGAAGATCACCCGAGTGTTTGAGATGTGCTGGACTGATAGTGCCCAAGAGTTTGGAGAGGTGTTTTGCGAGAATTCCTGAGAGTTGGTGGGGAGCACTGCCTATTCCCGAAGATATGGGCCTCAATGGGATACCAGGCTTGTGAGTTTTTGGTAGGCCGTACATTCTGGCAGGTCTGGGGTTGCTGGGTATGGTGTGCAGAAGTTTCTTCCCTTGTTCTGAGTTCCTCAGAATGCGGCGAGTCCTTTGAAGAAAACTTTTAGTAAGGTTGTCCACTTGGTTAGTTGTGAGGGGTTTGTAGGTATCAGACTTTTGGTCTACTCATGGGCTCGCCACTCAGTGCCGTCCTGGCGAACTTATACATGGAACATCTGGAAGCCGAGCGTTTCTCCACCATTATTCCTTCGACTGTCACCTGGCTCCGTTATGTTGACGGCATTCTCCTCATAACTCCCAGGCGCTTCAACGTTCAAGCTCTCCAAGACAAGCTCAACCAGGTCGAGCCCTCAATCCAGTTCACACTTGAAGAAGAAGGCGACAACACTCTTCCTTTCCTTGATGTTCTTCTCTGCAAAACTGGCCATGAACTTCGTTTTAAAGTCTATCGAAAACCAACCAACCAAAACGATCTTCTTCACTTCTACTCTCACCACGACACCAAAACTAAACGTGGTGTAATTATAGGCTTCTTCCTGCGTGCACTCAGAATCTGCAGCAATGAGTTCCTTGAGGAAGAATGCACTATAATTGAACAAGTATTTTCTAAACTCCACTATCCTCGTCACTTCATCAGAGACTGCAGACGGCGGGCATTAAACATCTTCAACACACCCAGAGAAGACACTGCCGAGAAGAGATACCTAGTCCTCCCCACCAACTCCATTGCCAAACATGTTTCTAACATCTTTTCCAATACATCATTCCAAGTATCTACCTCCACGACCATCAAGGACATCACCAGCAGTAGACAGGACAAGCTTCCATCCTCTGCAGGGGTATACATAATCCCTTGTAATGACTGCAATAAATTATACGTGGGCGAAACATCAAGAGACCTCCAAACACGTATTTCAGAACACCAATACGCAAGCAGGACTGATGATACAAGGAATGCCTGTGTACAACATCGCAATTCACACAACCATTTAATTAACTACAGAAACTCAAGACTTATCGCCACAGAAGACAACGCTCAATACCGAAGAATCCTGGAATCATCGCTTATCTCTATAACCTACAATTTCAACCAGAACAATGGCTTCTATAACATAGCTGAACCACTCGCCAAGAAACTTCTTCATCGCTATCCCACATAAGAACATAGAACACTGCAGAAGGTCTACTCACAACTTGTCCAATACCCCTGCCAAGCTACCCAAGACTCTATAACCCCACCCGGTAGATCATCAGATGCAGCATTCTTCACCTGACCTCAACATGTCGGTTCTCTGAACCATCCATCTACAAAGATTATCAGATGCAGCATTTTTCACCTGACCTCAACATTCTGAACCTGACTATAAATATTCTGGTACCTTCCACCCCAGGTAGATGTGTGTGTGACTTGAAAAAGCCCACTGTGTGGGCGAAACGTTGTCAATAAAGGATCACATTAAACTGCATATGTGCTTATGTTTCCCTTATAACCAAGTCATTGCTATTGTTATTTTTTACTTATTATTCTTTTGGTACTTTAATTTGTGAATTTTATTTTGTCAATTTAAATCTAGTTAGACTCTTGATCTTGTCAACAACCTCTATCAGACCCTAGTGCAATTGCAAGTACCATTTTAATTTGTATTTTTATATTATAAGTTTATATTATAAGTCCTACTCTAAGATTGTTTTCATATCTTAGTGACTATATTGTGTGTGCAATTAGTGTATATTTCAATTATATCATTGTTCAAGGCCCTTAACTATCTTTTGCTAACTAGTACCAACTACCTCATATTATTTTTTTTTTTTACTTTTTATAGTACAATATATTGCTCAACTTATTATATATAACAAATCAGATCTTACTCCCAAATCAATATTATATCATAGTGACTATCTGTCATTTTAACTTTGTTTACCATTACTTAATTTAGTCCCTTATATTTTTTCTCTTTTATTTTAGCTTTATATAACAACCTTAGTTTATATATTCACAATTGTTAAAATAATCAAGGTGCTATTCTCAGGTGCTAAAGTGTAATAAGCTCATTATTTTGCCATTATATTCATTTATTTGATTACCACTTTTTTGTTCACCACAAATTATTTTAGTCCCTTTTATATTGCCTCATTTATTTTAGGTTTAAAGAGCTACCTTAGCTCATATTTTTTACATTTGTTAAAATAATTCAGGTGCTATTTTATAGCTTTAGAATATTTACTTTGTCTTATATTTAATTCTAACTATAGATTCACTATAAATCTTATGATAACAAGCATTGATCCTGATACCAACCTCTTATCTAATGACTTAAATGAATCAAACAGTAACTGTAATTACTACACAGCAGAACAATCAAAGGCACTTCTCAGAGCCAACAACATAACTGTCTTTAACTACAATATCAGATCTTTAAGCAAACATTACGATGACCTCATAGCATTACTAAATTCCCTGCATGCTAGTATGTCCATCATTACTCTCACCGAAACCTGGCTAAAGCCTGATACTACAGATGTCTATGCCATTCCTGGTTACACAGCCATACACAACTGTAGGCCAGATCAACAAGGGGGTGGCACAGCTATATACTACTCAGACCAACTAGAATGTATCACTAATACTTGCACAAGGGATGAACATGGGGAATATATAATAGCTAAATTCAAATCCAAATACCTACAAAAACCTCTCACAGTGATAAACATCTACAGAGTACCACAGTCAAACATTAGCTGTTTTAGTGACAACCTAGGAAGTATGATAACTGATGCACGCATGAACAAAGATCACTTACTACTCTCAGCTAGAATGTATTAATAATTTTCTAAAAAAGACCCAATAAAACAAGCACTGCCCTAAAAAAACTAAACAAATGACTGCAGAGAGACTGAACAGTCCCTGGCTAACACCCAGTATCCTCAAATCCATAAATACAAAGCACCTATACGAAAAACAGTACAGAATGGGCCACATAACCAGAGACCGAACAAAACATTACTCGTCAATCCTAACCAGCCTGATAAGAAGGGCTAAAAAATTGTATTATGAGAACAGATTATTCAACTTACAAGGTGACATAAAAAAAGACCTGTAAAGCCCTATCAGAAATACTAGGAACAAAAAAGATAACACGAAATTGAATTAACAAAACCAGATGAACCCCAATTCTCACCTACTGAAACAGCAAACAGACTCAATGATTTCTTCTCCACTATAGGAAAAAACCTTGCCAATAAAATCCCAAGCTCAGATACCCCACCCAATGACTACCTCACTGGCAACTACCTGAACACACTGTTCCTAGCTCCAACTAACCCAACTGAAGTCTCCCTTATCAACAAACTAAAAAAGCAAGACAGGAGATTTAAATACCTTACCACCCATTATATACAAAAAAGTGTCACAGGTGCTATCACCAATCATTGCAACACTCTTTAACAAATCCATTGAATCCTCTACCTTTCCTACAGTTCTCAAAATAGCAAGGGTCACCCCGATCCATAAAGGAGGAGACCACACAGACTTGAATAACTATAGGCCAATATCCAACTTACACCCTCTCTAAAATCTTTGAAAAATTAATCCATTAGCGTATCTATTCCTACCTCATCTCCCACAACATACTCAACCCCTGTCAATTTGGGTTCAGGCCTAATAAAAATACTAATGATGCTATTATCCACATGCTATAACATATTTATACAGTAATAGAGAAAAAAGAAGTCCCACTGGGGATCTTCATTGACTTACGTAAAGCTTTCGATACAGATGACCACGACTTGCTCCACATAAAATTGTCGCACTATGGTATAAGAGGGCACTCCCTCAACTACCTAAAGTCATACCTCAGCAACAGAAGCCAATACGTGTACACAAATGGGGCAAACTCTTCCGCACAGCCAATTACAGATGGTGTCCCACAGGGAAGTGTCCTAGGCCCTCTTCTCTTTCTCATATACATAAATGACCTACCAAATGCATCGCAACTACTCAAACCCACACTATTTGCAGATGACACTACATACGTCTACTCTCACCCGAGCCCAGTCATGATAGCCAATACTGTAAATACCGAATTACAGAAAATATCAACCTGGATGAGGACCAACAAACTTACTCTAAACATTGACAAAACCTACTACATTCAGTTTGGTAACAGAGCTGCAGATGTGTCTCTTAACATAATGGTAAATGGATCACCTATCACAAAACTCACAGAGGGAAAATTCCTAGGAATCCACCTTGATAATAGACTCAAATTTCAAACACATATACAACAAATTTCCAAAAAAATTTCCAAGACCGTAGGCATACTATCGAAGATATGGTACTATGTTCCACAGTCAGCCCTCCTGGCCCTATATCACTCACTTATTTACCCCTATCTCACCTATGGAATTTGTGCATGGGGCTCAACAACAATAAACCATCTCAGACCACTAATCACCCAACAAAAGGCTGCAGTCAGAATAATAACAAATTCCCACTACAGACAGCACACTCCACCAATTTTCAAAACTCTAAACCTACTCACAATACAAAACATCCATACTTATTACTGCACCTACTACATACATAAAACACTTAACTCTGACATAAACCCTCCCCTCAAACATCTCCTTACCAACCTCAACAGAACACATGACCATAACACAAAACACAGATCATTCTTTGATGTTCCTCGTGTCCATCTCACGCTATGCAAAAACTCAATGCACATAAAAGGCCCTAAAATCTGGAATTCATTACCTGTGAATATAAAAGAAACACTGTCTGTTTATAAATTCAAGTCTCTTCTCAAAAATCACTTACTCACCCACAACTAAATAAATACTGAATACTTGTATCTCATAAATTGTATCTCATATATGTATCTCATTATTGTATCTCATAAATGTCAACCTGTGACCCAATCAAACTTTGTTACTATTTAACTTCATTACCTAACAGAATACTCCATTCTACTGATTACACAGCAACACAGTAAATGACCATATGACCTGTCTTTGTAATACTCATTTGTACTAAATTGTTATCTGTTTTACAATAATTTTTGTACCACTGAATATATCATTGCTTAGTTAATCTTAAGTTCATTAAGCCTGCCCATAATGCTCTGCATACAAGGGGCTTTGGCATGTTGCACTTTAAAAATTGTATTCCTTGTACTTCTCTGTATCATGTTCAAATTAAATAAATAAATAAATAAATAAATAAATAAATACTGATTGTACAGCAATGCATGCAACCATACGACCTGTTTTTGTAATACTCATTTGGCTTGTTATCTGTTTACAATAATATTTTACCACTGAATACTTCATTGCTTAGTTAATCTTAAGTTAATTTTAAGCCTGCCCGTAATGCTCTGCATTCAAGTGGCTTTGGCATGCTGCATTTAACTGTATTCTTTTGTACTTCACTGTATCATGTTCAAATTAATAAATAAATAAATAAATAAATATTGGTCAGTAAGGTTAACCTCTCCTCTTCTTATGCACCTATAAATTCCCCTTTTCTTCCCTAATACATGCTTTAGCCTCCTGTTAATCCATTTGGGATCGTTATTATTAGACTTAATTTCTCTCTGGGGAAAGTATATACTCTGAGCACGATGTACATTATTAAGAAAAAAATCATAAATGCAGATCCCTTCATAATCATAAATATGATCATCGTCAATAAAATCATTAGCTAGATAACCCCAATCGAGATTTGATGGGTGTTCCCCGAGTCCATTATAATTGGCAAAACGAAAATCGGGCATTTTTACTGTACTATCGTTATTCTTGTATTCCCGGTTAATGCTAAAAGTGATGGATCTGTCATCACTTGCGCCACGCTCTTCCGTGATCTCCAGATTATTTACGAGTGTTTCCCTATTTGGCAAGACTAGGTCTAGCAAATTATTACCCCTGGTAGGCTCTGTTACACACTGCTTCAGAAAACAGTCCTGAACTGTTTCCATAAAGTCACTGGACTCTAGATTACAACTTTATACTTCATTATTAAGGCCTCACCTACATTATGCAGCTCAGTTCTGGTCTCCACATTGCAGAATGCACATAAATTCGTTAGAAAACATTCAGCGTAAAATGACCAAATTAATACGCAGCATTAGAAATCTTCCGCGTGAACAAAGATTGAAAACCCTTAAATTATATTCACTTGTTAGACGAAGAATGAGGGGAAACATGATACAAGTGTACAAGTGGAAAATGGGTATTAATAAAGGGGATATAATTAAGGTCTTGAGGATATCTCTCCAAGAGAGAACCTTCATTAATGGATTCAAATTAGACAAATTTACATTTAGAAAGGATACAGGAAATTATGGGTTTGGAAATAGGGTAGTTGATAAGTGCAACAGTCTACCTAGTTGCATTATTGAGGCTAAAACCTGGGGTAGTTTCAAATTTAGGTTGGGTAAATACATCAGTGAGACGGGTTGGATTTCAGTGGCATTTACATACGAGTGGATAGAGTTATCAGAACTTAATTCTTGGGTGGCATTGAAAATTGCATTGGGCAAATGTTTTGTTAGTACAATAAATTGTAAAGGACCTGCCTAGTATAGGCCAACAGGCCTGCTGCAGTGTTCCTCCTTTCTTATGTTCTTAAATACTAGGGTTATCAACACTCCCAAGCTTCAGAACCTTGCATTTACCTACATTAAACTGCATCTTCCACTTTTCTGACCATGAATTGAGTTTGTCTAAATCCTCCAAAAGTTCCCTGGCATCTAAATTGGAATCAATTATCCTACTTATCTTTGTGTCGTCGGCAAATTTGCTCACATCACTAGTAATTCCCTCAGGTCATTGATGTATACGTATTATAAACAACAACGGGCCCAAGACTGATCCCTGTGGTACGCCACTTGTTACAGATCCCCACTCGGATTTAACCCCATTTAAGCATACTCTCTGGTTCCTATTGGAGAGCCATGACTCGATCCATGAAAGCACTTTTCCCCCAATGCCATGAGCTGCCACTTTCTTTAACAGTTTCTGTTGCAGTAATCTATCAAAAGCCTTACTAAAATCTAAATAAACAATATCGAATTCTTTATCATGATCGACGGCCTCAAAAGATTTACTGAAGAAGGTTAATATATTACTTAGGCGGGAACGGCCCCTCGTGAATCCGTGCCGAGTGTCGTTAATCAAGCTGTGCTTATCCAGATGGCTTCTTATATTGTCAGCTTTAACTGACTCTAGTAATTTGCCTACAATTCAAGTTAGGCTTACTGGGCGGTAACTTGACGGTAACGACTTGTCCCCTGCTTTAAAAAGAGGAATTACATTAGCCATCTTCCACATATCAGACACTACACCTGTTTGAAGAGAAATATTAAAAATATTAGTCAATGGTTCACAAAGTTCCATTTTACACTCTTTAAGAACCCTTGAAAAAAGTTCATCAGGGCCCGGGGATTTATTTTGCCATAACCGGTCTATCTGTTTGATAACCATTTTGCTAGTGACTGTGATATTGCATAATTTATCATCATCAGGCCCACTATAAAAATTAATTACTGGGATAATGTTAGTGTCTTCCTGAGTGAAAACTGAGAGAAAATAATTCATAAGAATAGAGCACATTTCATTCTCCTGGTCAGTGAGATGCCCAGAGTTATTTTTCAGAGGACCCATCTTATCTCTAACTTTTGTTCTATAAACCTGGAAAAAACTTTTGGGGTTACTTTTCGAATCCCTAGCAACTTTAATTTCGTGGTCCCGTTTAGCTTTTCTTATCCCCTTTTTAACGTCCCTCTTAACATCAATGTACCAATTCCTGAGATGACCCTCGCCTCTTTTGATACGCCTATAAATTCCTTTTTCCTGTCCTAAAAGATATCAAAGCCAATTATTCATCCATTTGGACTCATTTCTATTCGATCTAATTTCCTTACACAGGGTAAACGTCCTTTGGGCAGCATGTATTGTGTTAAGAAAGCTGTCATACTGATATCTCTCTTCATTACTCCAGTCCACAGATGAGAAGTGTTCTCTAAGCCCATTGTAATCTAAGCAAAAATCTGGGACCATTCCTGAATTATCCCCACTATCACACTTCCATTCAATGCTAAAGGTAATTGATTTGCGATCACTTGTGCCGAGTTCCTACATAATTTCTAAATTATCAACGAGGGTTTCCTTGTTTGCCAAAACCAAGTCAAGCAGGTTATTTCCCCTTGTAGGCTCTGTCACAAACTGCTTCAAAAAACAGCTGAATATCACACCAGGGGTGCTATTTTTTTTTTTTTTACTGATTAAGAATATGCACTTAAAAATATACATAAGGCTTTTTTTTTCCCCTGATTTTGTATGTCTGATATCCCATTTTACAACACACTTAAGTTATGAGATCTCTTCTAATCTTTCTATAAAAGCTATATTGTACAGGATTTTTCACATTTTTGGGAAATTATTGATTCAATAAACAGTTTCATGCCCATTTTCCATTTTTACAGAAAAAGGTATCAGTGATATGGGCTGCCACTGATACCTTCTGCATTGATCAGAGAATTTTCCCTCCTAACTGTTGCTATCTTGCAACACTGCATAGCTCCTGATGATGCACGAGTGCAGAAGATCTTGAGCTAAAGATCTCTATCCCCATGTGGGTTCTTCTGCATATTTATAAGTGCATATATTTATGCAGCATAAAAAATAATTCAATAGCAATTTTGACTGTTTTTTTTCAATCCATCCGATAGTATATAAATGCCAAATTATTGTCAAGTGACTGGGAAAGGGGCAGAAAAAAAGTTATTATTTTAACACCTTGGCTGTTTCTCATCGAAGCAGGGTGGCCAGAAAAAGAAATACTCATCATCATTCACTCTATCACTGTCTTGCCAGAGGCGTGCTTAAACTACAGTTATAAAACTGTAACATTAACACTCCTCCTTCAGGCTGCAGCCACTGTACTTCCCATCTCCAGGACTCAAGTCTGGCCTGCCAGTTTCATAGGAACATAAGAATGGAGGAACACTGCAGAAGGTCTACTGGCCCATGTGAGGCAGGTCCTTACCAAAACGACTACTACCTAAAGCTTCCCTAGAAATAACTCCCGTACCCAATGACACCAATCAAACCCAGCCCCTCCCACTCATATATTTGTCCAGTCTCTTCTTAAAGCTACCCAAGGTCCTAGCCTCTATCACCCCACTAGGAAGACTGTTCCACGCATCTACAACTCTGTTAGAAAACCAGTACTTACCTATGTCCTTTCTAAATCTAAATTTATCCAACTTAAATCCATTATTCCTGGTTCTTACCTGGTTCGACACCCTCAGTACTTTATTAATATCTCCCTTGTTTATGCCTGTCATCCACTTATACACTTCAATGATATCTCCCCTCATTCTACGCCTCTCCAGAGTGGAGATTTAAGGCTTTGAGCCTATCTTCATACGGGAGGTTCCTTACACAGTAAATCATTTTAGTCATTCTTCTCTGTATGTTCTCTAATGAGTCTATATCCATCCTGTAGTAAGGGGACCAAAACTGAGCAGCATAATCTAAATGAGGCCTCACTAGTAATGTATAGAGCTGTAAAATAACTTTTGGACTTCTGTTACTTATACTTCTTGAGATAAATCCAAGTAATCTGTTGGCCTTGTTGCGCACACTAAGGCACTGCTGTCTTGGCTTTAGATTTCTGCTTATCATGACTCCCAAGTCTTTTTCACATTCTGTATGATCAAGCTCTACTTCACCTAGATTATAGCTTCGAGGGTTATTTTCATTACCAAGGGCAAGTACCTTACACTTATCCACATTGAACTTCATCTGCCATTTTTCAGACCAAGACATTAATTTGTCCAAATCGTCCTGGAGTTCATTGATATCCTCCTCAGAGTGAATTATACGGCCTAACTTTGTATCATCAGCAAATTTACTCATGTCACTCGTAATCCCTTCATCAAGGTCATTAATGTAAATTATGAACAAGAGAGGGCCTAAAACTGATCCTTGTGGAACGCCACTAGTGACTAATCCCCATTCAGATTTCACTCCATTAATGGTAACTCTCTGCTTTCTATTGGTAAGCCATGCCTCAATCCATGCTAGAACTTTACCTCCTATACCATGAGCTGCCACTTTTCTTAAGAGTCTCTTGTGAGGTACTCTATCGAAGGCTTTACTAAAATCCAAATAAACAATATCATATTCCTTATCACTGTCAACTGCCTCAAATGTTCTATTGAAGAACGTCAGTAAGTTTGTCAGGCAGGAACGACCTCTCGTGAATCCATGCTGAGATTCATTTATCAAGTTATGCTCTTCAAGGTGACTTCTGATAATGTCAGCTATAATTGATTCTAATAACTTGCCCACTATAGATGTCAGGCTTATTGGACGGTAATTTCAAGGAGTGGACTTATCCCCTGATTTGAATATAGGAACCACATTAGCCATCTTCCACATCTCTGGCACAACACCGGTAAGGATGGACGCATTGAATAGAATTGTTAATGGCTGACTAAGCTCCATCTTGCATTCCTTAAGTACCCTGGAAAACAACTCATCGGGTCCCGGGGACTTATTTTGTTTCAGTTTGTCTATCTGTTTAATAACCATGTCCCTCATGACAGTAATATTAGTTAACTTAAATTCATCAGGAACTAAATAATTGTTAATTACTGGAATCTCATTTACATCTTCCTGTGTAAAAACTGACAAAAAATAGTCATTAAATAAGGAACACATTTCCAGTTCATTATCCGTCAGCTGTCCATTCCCAGTTTTCAGAGGTCCTACTTTTTCCTTCACCTTCGTCCTATACACTTGAAAGAACCCCTTTGGATTAGTCTTTGATTCATTAGCAACTCTAATTTCATGTAAAGCATGTAAAGTCCTATAAACCATTTGTCTCCATTCATGCATGCTTGCTGGAAGTCCAAGCTCCTCTTACACAAAACCTCCTTTACCCCCCTCTCTCCAACCTTTCCTAGGCTGACCCCTACCTGCCTTCCCTCCACTACAGACTTATACACACTTGAAGTCATTCTATTTCATTCCCTCCTCTCTACATATCCAAACCACCTCAATAACCCCTCCTCAGCCCTCTGGATAATAGTTTTCGTAATCCCATACCTCCTTTTAATCTACAAACTAGTATGGATTATCTACATTATATTCACACCACACATTGCCCTCAGACATGACATCCCCACTGCCTCCAGTCTTCTTGTTGCAACATTCACCACACATGCTTTATATAAGAGCGTTGGTATAACTATACTCTCATACATTTCCCTCTTTGCTTCCATGGATAAAGTTCTTTGTCTTCACAGACTCTTCAGTGCACCACTCATCTTTTTCCCCTCGTCAATTCTATGATTCACCTCATCTTTCAAAACCCCATCTGCTGACACATCCACTCTCAAATATCTGAAAACATTCACCTTCTCCATGCACTCTCTTTCCAGTCTGATATCCAGCACTGCATTACCTAATTTTTTTGTTATTCTCATCACTTTACTCTTTCCTATACTCACTTTTAATTTCCTTCTTTTATATACCCTACCAAACTCATCCACCAACCTCTGCAACTTCTCTTCAGAATCTCTCAAAAGCACAGTGTCATCAGCAAAGAGCAACTGTGACAACTCCCACTTTGTGTTAGATTCTTTATCTTTAAACTCCACACCTCTTGCCAACACCTGAGCATTCACGTCTCTTACAACTCCATCTATAAATATACTGAACAACCATGGTGACATCACACATCCCTGTCTAAGACCTACTTTTACTGGAAAATAATCTCCCTCTCTTCTTCACACTTTAACCTGAGCCTATTTTCATAAAAACTCTTAACTGCTTTCAGTAACCTACCTCCTATACCATACATTTGCAACATCTGCCACATTGCCCAAATATCCACCCTATCATGCACCTTTTCCAAATCCATAAATGCCACCAAAAACCTTTTTACCCTTATCTAAATACTGTTCACTTACATGTTTCACTGTAAACACTTGATCTACACACCCCTTACCCTTCCTAGAGCCTCCTTGTTCATCTGCTATCCTGCTCTCCGTCTTACTCTTAATTCTTTCAATAATAACTACCATACACTTTACCAGGTATACTCAACAGATTTATCACCCTATAATTTTTACCCACCCTCTCTTTTGTCCCCTTTGTCTCTTGATACAAAGGAACTGTGCATGCTCTCTGCCAGTCCCTTGGTACCTTACTCTCTTTTATTTTTTTTTTTTCAACAAACTGGCTGTATCCCACCAAGGCAGAGTGGCCCAAAAAGAAAAACAAAAGTTTCTCTTTCAAAATTTTGTAATTTATACAGGAGAAGGGGTTACTAGCCCCTTGCACCCAGCATTTTAGTCGCCTCTTACAACACACATGGCTTACGGAGGAAGAATTCTGTTCCACTTCCCCATGGAGATAAAAGGAATAAACAAGAACAAGAATCAGAAAGAAAATAGAAGAAAACCCAGAGGGGTGTGTATATATATGCTTGTACATGTATGTGTAATGTGACCTAAGTGTAAATAGAAGTAGCAAGACATACCTGAAATCTTGCATGTCCATGAGACAGAAAAAAGGACACCAGCAATCCTACCATCATGTAAAACAATTACAGGCTTTTGTTTTACACTCACTTGGCAGGATGGTAGTACCTCCCTGGGTGGTTGCTGTCTATCAACCTACTACCTATAACCCTCTTCTATACATTCATTAAATAAAAACACTAACCGCTCCAAAACTATATCCCCACATGCTTTTAACATTTCTATCTTTATCCCATCAATCACAGCTGCTTTACCCTCTTTCATTCTATTCACTGCCTCATGCACCTCCCCCACACCCACAACTGGTTCTTCCTCACTCCTACAAGTTGTTATTCCTCCTTGCCTTATACATGAAATCACAGCTTCCCTATCTTCATCAGTTAACAATTCCTCAAAATATTCCCTCCATCTTCCTGATACCTCTAACTATCCATTTAATAACGCTCCTCTCCTATTTTTAACTATTAAATCCATTCGTTCCCTAGGCTTCCCTAACTTATTAATCCTACTCCAAAACTTTTTCTTATTTTCAACAAAATTTGTTGATAACAACTCACCCACTCTCTTATTTGCTCTCTTTTTACATTGTTTCACCACTCTTTTAACCTCTCTTTTTCTCTCCATATACTCCTCCCTCTTTTCATCACTTCTACTTTGTAAAAACCTCTCATATACTAACTTTTTCTCTCTTACTACTCTCTTTACATCATTTCACCAATCGCTCTTCTTCCCTCTCACACCCACTTTCCTGTAACTACAAACTTCTGCTGAACACTCTAACACCACATTCTTAAACTTACCCCATACATCTTCCACCCCATTGGTTATATATCTGTGGCTCCTCTATAAACATGTATATCCTGAAAACTACCAAACAGTCTTTTATCTACCAATACTTAGTCCAAGAAACTACTGTCATTACACCCTACATCATATCTTGTATACTTATTTATCCTCTTTTTCTTAAAATATGTATTACCTATTACCTTTTCTATACAAAGTTCAATCAAAGGCTCCCCAGTATCATTTACACCTGGCACCCCAAATTTACCTACCACACCCTCTCTAAATGTTTCTCCTACTTCAGCATTTAGGTCCCCTACCACAATTACTGTCTCACTTGGTTGAAAATTTCCTACACATTCACTTAGCATATCCCAAAATCTCTACACTCCTCTCTTCTTTAAAAATAAATATATTCATCATGGAAGTGTTTGTTTGATCAGTTATTCCCCACAAACAAAACACATCTCTGAAGGTTAGAATAGTTTTCAGGAAAACATTATCATCCTCTATCATAGCATCACAAGAAAACAGGACCTTGTATCATGTTAAAATTATCAGTATAGAACCTCCTCTTAATCCTTAATGGTGAATATTCAGTATAAATGAACATACATTTACATTCTTAAGGTGCTGTAATTGGTAAAATACAATTATACAATACATACAAACTATATGTACAAAAATACAAACTTTAAAGCACTGCTTAGAGTATAATAGGTGAATAAGACACATTAAGATATAAATATGTCACATTACTACTGACATAAAAAACACATTTACTTGCATAAGTCTCATTAAGAAACAAGCCACCTGCAGAATTCATTTAACAGAATTTTATAATTATAATAAATTCAACCATTAACCGATTTTAAATAATATATTGACCTGAAAACTGTCTTAATAGACAGACTGCCCCTACTTACTGCAAAAAAATATAAATTAACAAAACTAACTTGACAATCAAGAAGAATTAGAGAAATGTCCTATAGAGCAAACATTACATTAAGCCAGAGATTAACTACAGTAGTTGTAATATTTTCAGAGCATTTGTGTATTTGGTGTCGCTTGTGTAAATTAACCCCTCAAGGAAGGTTCCTTGATGTTGGTGAGGGGCTCTTGATTTAGGGAATTGGATCTGTGCTCCAGTTCCCCGAATTAAGCCTGAATGCCTTCCACATCCCCCCCCCAGGCGCTGTATAATCCTCCAGGTTTAGCGCTTCCCCCTTGATTATAATAATAATAATTGTGTAAATTACATTAATCCAGGATTGACTGAAAAATTTGTTAAGCTACAATGTAACTCAAACTTTTCAGAAATAATTGCTTCTTGTAAAGGACTTAATGAAAACAATGCAAGTTTAAGAATGATTATTATAAGTGGGTTCTACACTAACAGCTTATCACATTTAGTAATTTTTCAACTTTAGAAATCTTTCAATTGCTTTAGTAATCTTCGAACAAACAAAGTGAGGACAGAGACAGTGAAGCAAAGAGCAACAGCAAGGCGTATGTCATGAGATTCGAGGCAACTTCCTCACCCAGCTCAGGAAGGTGTACAGGTGCTCTTTGACTTATGATGGGGTTACATTCCATCAAACCCATCATAAGTTGAAAATATCGTAAGTCAAATATGAATATATGCTAAACAAATAAGTAAATAACTACTGTCATTGAATAAACAAATAAGCATCGAAGCATCATAAGTCGAGGAGCACCTGTACTCAAGTTAAAACTAACAGCTCTCAACCCTCTCCTTTTATAGGTAAATGCAAAAAAATTATAATTTGGTCTGACAATATCTGGTACATCAATATCATTTTACACTACAATAAAGAGGAATAATTTTAATAATCTTTCTTCTTTCAACACACCGGCCGTATCCCACCGAGGCGGGGTGGCCCAAAAGGAAAAATGAAAGTTTCTCCTTTCAAATTTAGTAATATATAAAGGAGAAGGGGTTACTAGCCCCTTGCTCCTGGCATTTTAGTCGCCTCTTACAACACGCATGGCTTATGGAGGAAGAATTCTGTTCCACTTCCCCATGGAGATAAGAGGAAATAAACAAGAACAAGAACTAGAAAGAAAATAGAAGAAAACCCAGAGGGGTGTGTATATATATATACACTTGTACATGTATGTGTAGTGTGACCTAAGTGTAAGTAGAAGTAGCAAGACGTACCTGAAATCTTGCATGTCCATGAGACAGAAAAAAGGACACCAGCAATCCTACCATCATGTAAAACAATTACAGGCTTTTGTTTTACACTCACTTGGCAGGACGGTAGTACCTCCCTGGGCGGTTGCTGTCTACCAACCTACTACCTAGGAATTTTAAAAATATCGAGGATGAAACAAATCACAACTAATCTACACTTTGGAGAGGAAAGAGTAGTCAGTGTTTTGGTCTGTCCCAGAACATTATCAATCCATCACATGATAATGGCTCCAGGATGGATGGAAAGACATATAATGGTCCAGAATAGACTGAAATATCATCTAACATTTTCTCTCCATACTGTGGATTAGCTGTGAATTTCAAGCTAATATTTATTAACCCTTTGAGGGTTTTCGTCGTACTAGTACGTTTTACGCGTAGGGGTTTTTGACGTACTAGTACTCATAAATTCTAGCGGCCTCAAATCTAGTGGGAGAAAGCTGGTAGGCCTTCATATGAAAGAATGGGTCTATGTGGTCAGTGTGCACAGTCTAAAAAAAATCCTGCAGCACACAGTGCATAATGAGAACAAAAAAGCTTTGACCATTTTTTTTTAATAAATCAGCGACTTTGCAGTGTATTTTCATATGGTATTTATTGTTGTATTCTAGTTTTCTTGGTCTCATTTCATAGAATGGAAGACATATTACAGAAATTGAGATGATTTTGACTGGTTTTACAAAGAAAGGTGCCTTGAAATTGAGCTCAAAGTAGCAGAAATGTTCGATTTTTACCAAACTTCAAAAGTAAACAAATCGTGCCAAGCGTGCAATACACGTCAACTGGTGAGTCTAATATTCTTTCACAAGTGCACCAATAATATTTATACCATTTTTTACACTAATGCAGTAGTCTGCATAACAGTAAATCTTATATTTTTTGTGAAAATAAAAATTCAAAGTGGAAAGCAAAAGAATATAAGAGGGGACTTGAGACATGACTAATGACTAGAGGAAATGTCATTTTAGTGCCAGGAATGTCTTTCTTGTTTATTCTGGACCCTATTCCGAAATTGGCATCTTTTGAAATTTGTGTGAAATTGGCAAAATTGCTAAATTCTGACCACTGTACTGGATAGTTGAATTTCATAAATGAGTGGTTTCTTGCATCCATTCGATAGAAAAAATGGAGTTCTAGCGAAATATTCATGTTTTTTGTCGACTAGTACAGTGAAATTGGCCGAAAATGGGGCTCAAAGTGGGCAAAATCGCCGATGCGTAAACATCGCCGAGACCGCTAACTTTGCGAGAGCATAATTCCGTAAGTTTTCTATCAAATTTCAAACTTTTGGTGTCTTTATGATCGGGAAAAGATTCTCTATCTTTTTATAAGAGAAAATAATTTTTTTTTTTTTTAAATTTGGCCGACCCTGAGAACGAGTTTCGGAGAGGGCCTGTCGACCCTCAAAGGGTTAAGGGAACCCCCCTGTTAACATACACAATATACAATACTTTACACCTAACACAGTGTAATACCAGACAAGTGTAAATTATTTAATAATCATATAAAAATAACATGGAAGCAAGGGGCTAGTAACCCCTTCTTCTGTATATTTTTACTAAATTTGAAAGAAAAAACTTACGTTTTTCCTTTTGCGCTACCACACCTTCGTGGGATATGGCCAGTTTGTTGAAAGAAGAAAAATAACATAGCCAATGACCCTGTATAATACAACCATAATTATATTACAATAAATGTCTAAACATAAGGTAATACATTATAAACAATAGTCTTTGGAATCTTTAACCTGATGGAATAAAATTAAATATTATATATAATACAATAAATATTATACAATAAATAATTTGAAAAACAAAATGTTAAGTCTAAAACATATGTACAGTTTATCATATATTTCCACTGGAATTATTTTTTAATTGGTTTTTAACACACTGGGCATTTCCTACCAAGGCAGGATAACATTTCCTACCAAGGCAGGATAACATTTCCTACCAAGGCAGGATAACATTTCCTACCAAGGCAGGATAACATTTCCTACCAAGGCAGGATAACATTTCCTACCAAGGCAGGATAACATTTCCTACCAAGGCAGGATAACATTTCCTACCAAGGCAGGATAACATTTCCTACCAAGGCAGGATAACATTTCCTACCAAGGCAGGATAACATTTCCTACCAAGGCAGGATAACATTTCCTACCAAGGCAGGATAACATTTCCTACCAAGGCAGGATAACATTTCCTACCAAGGCAGGATAACATTTCCTACCAAGGCAGGATAACATTTCCTACCAAGGCAGGATAACATTTCCTACCAAGGCAGGATAACATTTCCTACCAAGGCAGGATAACATTTCCTACCAAGGCAGGATAACATTTCCTACCAAGGCAGGATAACATTTCCTACCAAGGCAGGATAACATTTCCTACCAAGGCAGGATAACATTTCCTACCAAGGCAGGATAACATTTCCTACCAAGGCAGGATAACCCAATGAAAGATATACTTTCACCATTATTCATTTATAATTCAGATAACCCTTTGAATAATATTTCTGATCACTGGAAGTACAGTGCAGGCACTATACTTCCCACCTCTACCCATCTTTCACAGTGCAGGTACTGTACTTCCCACCTCCACCCATCTTTCACAGTGCAGGCACTGTACTTCCCACCTCCACCCATCTTTCACAGTGCAGGCACTGTACTTCCCACCTCCACCCATCTTTCACAGTGCAGGCACTGTACTTCCCACCTCCACCCATCTTTCACAGTGCAGGCACTGTACTTCCCACCTCCACCCATCTTTCACAGTGCAGGCACTGTACTTCCCACCTCCACCCATCTTTCACAGTGCAGGCACTGTACTTCCCACCTCCACCCATCTTTCACAGTGCAGGCACTGTACTTCCCACCTCCACCCATCTTTCACAGTGCAGGTACTGTACTTCCCACCTCCACCCATCTTTCACAGTGCAGGTACTGTACTTCCCACCTCCACCCACCTTTCACAGTGCAAGTACTGTACTTCCCACCTCCACCCATCTTTCACAGTGCAGGTACTGTACTTCCCACCTCCACCCATCTTTCACAGTGCATATACTGTACCTCCCACCTCCACCCATCTTTCACAGTGCAGGTACTGTACTTCCCACCTCCACCCACCTTTCACAGTGCAAGTACTGTACTTCCCACCTCTACCCATCTTTCACAGTGCAGGCACTGTACTTCCCACCTCCACCCACCTTTCACAGTGCAAGTACTGTACTTCCCACCTCTACCCATCTTTCACAGTGCAAGTACTGTACTTCCCACCTCCACCCATCTTTCACAGTGCAGGTACTGTACTTCCCACCTCTACCCATCTTTCACAGTGCAAGTACTGTACTTCCCACCTCCACCCATCTTTCACAGTGCAAGTACTGTACTTCCCACCTCCACCCACCTTTCACAGTGCAAGTACTATACTTCCCACCTCCACCCATCTTTCACAGTGCAGGTACTGTACTTCCCACCTCCACCCATCTTTCACAGTGCAGGTACTGTACTTCCCACCTCCACCCATCTTTCACAGTGCAAGCACTGTACTTCCCACCTCCACCCATCTTTCACAGTGCATGTACTGTACTTCCCACCTCCACCCATCTTTCACAGTGCATGTACTGTACTTCCCACCTCCACCCACCTTTCACAGTGCAAGCACTGTACTTCCCACCTCCACCCATCTTTCACAGTGCAGGAACTGTACTTCCCACCTCCACCCATCTTTCACAGTGCAAGCACTGTACTTCCCACCTCCACCCATCTTTCACAGTGCAAGCACTGTACTTCCCACCTCCACCCATCTTTCACAGTGCAAGTACTATACTTCCCACCTCCACCCATCTTTCACAGTGCAAATACTGTACTTCCCACCTCCACCCATCTTTCACAGTGCATGTACTGTACTTCCCACCTCCACCCACCTTTCACAGTGCAGGTACTGTACTTCCCACCTCCACTCATTTTTACAGTGCAGGTACTGTACTTCCCACTTCCACCCATCTTTCACAGTGCAGGTACTGTACTTCCCACCTCCACCCACCTTTCACAGTGCAGGTACTGTACTTCCCACCTCCACCCATCTTTCACAGTGCAGGTACTGTACTTCCCACCTCCACCCAACTTTCACAGTGCAGGTACTGTACTTCCCACCTCCACCCATCTTTCACAGTGCAGGTACTGTACTTCCCACCTCCACCCAACTTTCACAGTGCAGGTACTGTACTTCCCACCTCCACCCATCTTTCACAGTGCAGGTACTGTACTTCCCACCTCCACCCATCTTTCACAGTGCAGGTACTGTACTTCCCACCTCCACCCATCTTTCACAGTGCAGGTACTGTACTTCCCACCTCCACCCATCTTTCACAGTGCAGGTACTGTACTTCCCACCTCCACCCAACTTTCACAGTGCAGGTACTGTACTTCCCACCTCCACCCATCTTTCACAGTGCAGGTACTGTACTTCCCACCTCCACCCATCTTTCACAGTGCAGGTACTGTACTTCCCACCTCCACCCAACTTTCACAGTGCAGGTACTGTACTTCCCACCTCCACCCATCTTTCACAGTGCAGGTACTGTACTTCCCACCTCCACCCATCTTTCACAGTGCAGGTACTGTACTTCCCACCTCCACCCAACTTTCACAGTGCAGGTACTGTACTTCCCACCTCCACCCATCTTTCACAGTGCAGGTACTGTACTTCCCACCTCCACCCATCTTTCACAGTGCAGGTACTGTACTTCCCACCTCCACCCAACTTTCACAGTGCAGGTACTGTACTTCCCACCTCCACCCATCTTTCACAGTGCAGGTACTGTACTTCCCACCTCCACCCATCTTTCACAGTGCAGGTACTGTACTTCCCACCTCCACCCATCTTTCACAGTGCAGAAACTGTATTTCCCACCTATAATAATATAATAAATGAAGAGCTACGAATTTTTGATAAATATTATTCAGAGAGTTTTGAAAAAATTTAAACCACTTCAGAATAAATACAGTAATGAAATATTAATCGATAAAGTACAAACTATATAACTAAAGCCTACTTGCCATAACTTCGAATATATATTTAAAAAAAAAGGAAAAAAAAAGAGTTGCTGACCAATGGTTCAGCACACGAGTACCTGGATATTATGCTGGTTTCTGTATTGAATTGTAATATGTATGGTGGAGAAGTGAGCCATAATTTTATAAATTGTGAACCAAAATTTTATAAATACAGTAGAGTCATACATTTGTGGGCACTTTAAGTTAGCTTAAATGGTAAAACATAAGGAAGTCATGTTGCAACATGTTTTCCAATGGTGTGGGTACAGCATGAGTGTGTGAGCATGGGTAGTGATGCAGGAACATGGGCACCATCATGAAGGTGAACACGGTTCATTTAAGCTGTGTCTTGTACCCTTTTTGTTTATCAGGCTCAAGCTGTAGGCTATCTTTGTGGTTACCAGTAGGCTCACCTGGGCTCTGATGTGGTTACCAGTAGGCTCATCTGGGCTCTGATGTGGTTGCCAGTAGGCTCATCTGGGCTCTGATGTGGTTACCAGTAGGCTCACCTGGGCTCTGATGTGGTTACCAGTAGGCTCATCTGGGCTCTGATGTGGTTACCAGTAGGCTCACCTGGGCTCTGATGTGGTTACCAGTAAGCTCACCTGGGCTCTGATGTGGTAACCAGTAGGCTCACCTGGGCTCTGATGTGGTTACCAGTAGGCTCACCTGGGCTCTGATGTGGTTACCAGTAGGCTCACCTGGGCTCTGATGTGGTTACCAGTAGGCTCACCTGGGCTCTGATGTGGTTACCAGTAGGCTCACCTGGGCTCTGATGTGGTTACCAGTAGGCTCACCTGGGCTCTGATGTGGTTACCAGTAGGCTCACCTGGGCTCTGATGTGGTTACCAGTAGGCTCACCTGGGCTCTGATGTGGTTACCAGTAGGCTCACCTGGGCTCTGATGTGGTTACCAGTAGGCTCATCTGGGCTCTGATGTGGTTACCAGTAGGCTCATCTGGGCTCTGATGTGGTTACCAGTAGGCTCATCTGGGCTCTGTGGTTACCAGTAGGCTCACCTGGGCTCTGATGTGGTTACTAGTAGGCTCACCTGGGCTCTGATGTGGTTACCAGTAGGCTCATCTTTTTTGAAAAAGGTTGCCCTGGGCAGCTCATTTTACATGATATTCTTCTAACTTTTACCTTTGCCTCTAGACAAGGCCTTAAGCCCCTAGGTGCCCCATTTTCTGCGTAACACTGGAGTATACCTGAAGGGTGTTCTGGGGGTCAGCGTCCCCACAGCCTGGTTTATGACAATGCCTCATGGTGGATCAGGGCCTGATCAACCAGGCTGTTACTGCTGGCTGCATGCAAACCAACATACATACCACAGGTACTGACTTTAGGTGCCTGTCCAGTACTACTCTGTACACTAAATCATACTTTGTTTTTTTTACTTTATATTTGGTTTGATACCTGTGACCTCATTCAAGGACTCTTCCATTACTGCAGCCTAGCCTGAGGCCAGGCTTCCTCGCTAACTGCTTGGTCATCCAAGCTGTTGCTGCTAGTAATTGACAGATCTTATACATACATAGCTGTCACAACCTGGTTCAGTTCCCTTTCAATAATTTTCAGTTCTCTTCCTTCATATACATAGGAAATTAAGAGAGCATCATCATTATCTGGAAAATAGAATTGGACAAGTTCCTTTGTAAAAATTATCTGCCAATTGTAGTGCCTGCATTGGAATGTAGGCACTACAACTGATCACAGCATCAACATGGAATGTAGGCACTACAACTGACCATAGCATCAACATGGAATGTAGGCACTACAACTGACCATAGCATCAATATGGAACTGTTCAAAGACTGTGCCAAATGAACAATGACCTCAGAACCAGAAGGTATCTGTACAACTGTAAACTTTGGAGATAAATTGTATAAATGGCACAATGGAAAAATAGACACAAATGTAGTATAATGTGATCCTTTATTGACTACATTTCTCCCACACAGTGGGACTTGATAAATCCCACTGTGGGCAAAACATAGTCCATCTGAAACCTTGCTTGCTTAATGTAAATGGTGAATTTGAGGTTTCTGACTAATCTTTTTGTGGAAAACATATCAACCATTCCCCACATAGGATGATCCAAAGAAGAAAACAAATTCACCATTACTTATTCAGTAGCTGTCTTGCCAGAAGTAAGCAGACATTGCAATTCAAATGACTCTCTAAACTGCAACATCCTTACCTTTCCTTCAGAGTGCAGGCACCATATTTCACTCATCCTTTCAGTGCAAGTACAGTGGTACCTCAGGATACGAACTTAATTCGTTCCAGAAGGCTGTTTGAGTGCCGATAATGAACGAATTTGCTCCCTTAAGGAATAATGTAAATTAGATTAATCCATTTCAAGACCCCCAAAAATACACTTACATAATTGTACTGTGTTTTGAGGTGTTTGTATCCCGAGGTACCACTGTACTGTACTTCCCACCCCTAAGCATCCATCAGAGTGCAGGAACTGTATTTCCCACCTCCAGAACTCAGATTCAGTTGAACAATTTTCCTGAATCCATTCATGAAAGTTCTGGCCATATAATCTTTACTACTAAATGTAAAACTTTATGAATACTAGGGGAAGTTTAATGAATGCAATGAGTAGCTAAATAATACAAAAGCTTAATAAATTCTATGGAAAGATTAATGAATACTACCAACTGCTCCATAGTCAACAGATGATACAGACTCAGTCAGAGAACTGCTGTGTGTAGGTTGTGGGGAGTTTAAGTTGCGCTCATAACCTTCAGTGCCACGGTACAGAACGTAATGCTGAATCATGAAGAAAACATCAAATATAACCGAGAAGAGACCAAGGCCAAATTTCGTGGGATCTCCAAAGATAGATCCCCAGTCATTGTAGTTATAGGCAATAATAAACATCTGAGCCACTGAGAGCATTCCTCCAGTGAAGTCCAAGAGGATGTTTCCGATGCTCCAGCCTGACGTGCTCTTCCTCCTGTAGTTGTAGTAGGCCTGCCAATGAAAAAAATTAGGCCAGTTAACAAACTAAACCTTCTGTTTTTTCTTTTTTACATGGTGATCATCTCCCACCTTTATACCTTTGATGTGTTGCAAGAGTTTTTCTACTCCAAGAGCCCGGCCATGGGCCAGGCTTGTCTTGAGCTGGCCTGGTCAATCAGACTGTTGCTGCTGGTGATCTGCTGACTCACACATCCATCACAGCCTGATTGATCTGGCACACAAAATACATTGATAATCAAATCATTCAACAGCTGGCATGCAAGCAGCAAGTGTCCTTAGGATTAGGATTATGTAGCACAGTACACGTAGTGCAGTACCACAGCACAGTAGCTGGTATTATGTAGCACAGTACATGTAGTGCAGTACCACAGCACAGTAGCTAGTATTATGTAGCACAGTACATGTAGTGCAGTACCACAGCACAGTAGCTGGTATTATGTAGCACAGTACATGTAGTGCAGTACCACAGCACAGTAGCTGGTATTATGTAGCACAGTACATGTAGTGCAGTACCACAGCACAGTAGCTGGTATTATGTAGCACAGTACATGTAGTGCAGCACCACAGCACAGTAGCTGGTATTATGTAGCACAGTACATGTAGTGCAGTACCACAGCACAGTAGCTGGTATTATGTAGCACAGTACATGTAGTGCAGTACCACAGCACAGTAGCTGGTATTATGTAGCACAGTACATGTAGTGCAGCACCACAGCACAGTAGCTGGTATTATGTAGCACAGTACATGTAGTGCAGCACCACAGCACAGTAGCTGGTATTATGTAGCACAGTACATGTAGTGCAGCACCACAGCACAGCAGCTGGTATTATGTAGCACAGTACATGTAGTGCAGTACCACAGCACAGCAGCTGGTATTATGTAGCACAGTACATGTAGTGCAGTACCACAGCACAGTAGCTGGTATTATGTAGGACAGTACATGTAGTGCAGTACCACAGCACAGCAGTTGGTATTATGTAGCACAGTACATGCAGTGCAGTACCACAGCACAGCAGTTGGTATTATGTAGCACAGTACATGCAGTGCAGTACCACAGCACAGCAGTTGGTATTATGTAGCACAGTACATGCAGTGCAGTACCACAGCACAGCAGTTGGTATTATGTAGCACAGTACATGCAGTGCAGTACCACAGCACAGCAGTTGGTATTATGTAGCACAGTACATGTAGTGCAGTACCACAGCACAGCAGTTGGTATTATGTAGCACAGTACATGCAGTGCAGTACCACAGCACAGTAGCTGGTATTATGTAGCACAGTACATGCAGTGCAGTACCACAGCACAGCAGTTGGTATTATGTAGCACAGTACATGCAGTGCAGTACCACAGCACAGTAGCTGGTATTATGTAGCACAGTAAAGGACCATAATGGAAATAAGTCAGTGTCTGACATTTTTAGGTTATATTATTATTATTATTATTATTATTGTAGTCTTAAGGTCAAATTTGACCAAAATGCTGTGCACACTAAGGGGCTATCTGCACGCATACCTTAATGTCACCCATCTCTTTACAAACGTTTTAAGCTGAAATAATTATTATTATTATTATTATTATAACTTTGAGCATCAATATAACAGTTTGGTATATGATTTAAGACATATTAGGTTTTTTATAACAATATTTTTTTTATTTTTATTATCACACTGGCCGATTCCCACCAAGGCAGGGTGGCCCGAAAAAGAAAAACTTTCACCATCATTCACTCCATCACTGTCTTGCCAGAAGGGTGCTTTACACTACAGTTTTTAAACTGCAACATTAACACCCCTCCTTCAGAGTGCAGGCACTGTACTTCCCATCTCCAGGACTCAAGTCCGGCCTGCCGGTTTCCCTGAATCCCTTCATAAATGTTACTTTGCTCACACTCCAACAGCACGTCAAGTATTAAAAACCATTTGTCTCCATTCACTCCTATCAAACACGCTCACGCATGCCTGCTGGAAGTCCAAGCCCCTCGCACACAAAACCTCCTTTACCCCCTCCCTCCAACCCTTCCTAGGCCGACCCCTACCCCGCCTTCCTTCCACTACAGACTGATACACTCTTGAAGTCATTCTGTTTCGCTCCATTCTCTCTACATGTCCGAACCACCTCAACAACCCTTCCTCAGCCCTCTGGACAACAGTTTTGGTAATCCCGCACCTCCTCCTAACTTCCAAACTACGAATTCTCTGCATTATATTCACACCACACATTGCCCTCAGACATAATTGGTCGAGTTGGGAGCTGATCGTTATCTGGGGGTTCACTGTATATATGTATAAAAATACACAATATATCCCTCCAAACTACCAATATCCCAAACCCCTCCTTCAGAGTGCAGGCAAGTAAGTAAGTAAGTAAGTAAGTAAGTAAGTAAATTTATTCAGGTATACACAATACAGTTACATAGAATTATCATACATAGCAGCATATGTGTAGAGAACCTAGGATAACCCAAAAAAGTCAGACAGAGTGACTTATTTCCATTGGGGTCCTGTTGTACTTCCCATATATATACACACCCCTCTGGGTTTTCTTCTATTTTCTTTCTAGTTCTTATTCTTGTTTATTTCCTCTTATCTCCATGGGGAAGTGGAACAGAATTCTTCCTCATTAAGCCATGCGTGTTGTAAGAGGCAAGTAAAATGCCGGGAGCAAGGGGCTAGTAACCCCTTCTCCTGTCTAGATTACTAAATTTAAAAAGAGAAACTTTTGTTTTCCTTTTTGGGCCACCCCGCCTCGGCGGGATATGGCCAGTTTGTTGAAAAACAAAACAAAAAGTAAGTTCAAGTTTTTGAAGAGTGGCCAAGTGTGTTGTCTGGCACTGGAATGGATGATAGTCCACACAGCAGCTTTTTGTTGGGTTATTAATGGTTTTATGTGATTTGGTGTAGTAGCTCCCCCAGCACAAATACCATAGGTGAAGTAAGGGAAGAGTAGAAAGTGGTATAGGGTAAGTAGTGTTGTTTGAGGTACATAGTAGCATATCTTGGAGAGGATGACTACTGTTCTGGAGACCTTCTTGCCTATGTGTTGGATGTGGCTATTAAATTTCAATTTCAGTATGAATGATAACATATGAATAAACAAGATTCTTGTTTATGATTATTATTATTAGTGCAATCAAAACTAAGCACTAAACCCAGAAAGGTCATAAAGGGTGGGTTGTTTATAACTTGGGCCATAAGACTGTCTATGCAGAATTTACATCAGAATAAGGAGGTGCTTTTGACTTATAATTCTGAAGTATGTGGCAGCTACCTGGAGAGGAGAGGGTTTTGGGGGTCAGTGTCCCCACTGGCAAACATTTTTTAAATATTTTTCCTGGATAGGCTCAGCTGAATATGTGGTATGTCAAGAAGCACAGTAAAACCTGTCATTAACAGATTTCAGTAGTTCAGGCAGAAAAACTGGACAAACAACCGCTCAGATTATCAGACAAAACGGACAAAAGTCCACAATTGCACATTTTGACCATAGTGAGTGTGTCTGGTTGTTGTCTGATGTATCGGGCCAAGTCCACTAACTCCAACCTTTGTCTGGTACGGACCAAAGTGGCCATGTCCAGGAATGGTCTGATTTCATTTTCCCTGAGTGGTGGGTCAACCACACCAGTTTAGTGTTAGTGTTCACTCACTCATCATCCAGTCTATAATTGTACTTGGATTTAATTTACCTGACTTTGTTAACAAGTTGCATTAAATAAAGAGTACATAGTTAACAATGTAGTCTAAATCTATTGTTAACTGCATTCTTGTGGCCCAATAGAAAACATCTCAGTCATCTACATCTTCGGGATCTACAAATTAATATAGTCTCCTAGTTTTATGTGGATTCATTTAGTCTGCCTGAAATACAATGCATACTAGTGGCTTTCTTTTGTGCCTAACAGTGTTTCATTACATATAAAATACATTATCTTCATAACAAATAAAAAGAAATAAAAATTTGAATTTGAATTCTGAGTGTGTTTGCTTATTTGCAGTGACCGTATTTCTACCAGGAATTTGCTGTATGCAATAAAAATTTGACTTTGATGGGAATGAGTGGTTGATGTGTGTTTGTAACCTGGCACTTTGCATGGCACTGTGGGAGTGATGTGCCATTAAAACATTCTCACAGCAGTGTTTGCATCTCAGTTTGTTTTGTGTGTTTACCTGGAGTTTACCTGGAGAGAGTTCCGGGGGTCAACACCCCCACGGCCCGGTCTGTGACCAGGCCTCCTTCTCAGTAGTAGTAACCAGTTACCAAACCACTGTGCCAGTTGACTCACGACCAACCGTCTCTGCCTGAGTCACTGTATATTCATATTGTGCTGACCTGGCATTATTCAAAGACCCTCTCACATATGGGTACTGTGGGCGGCCAGCAGTCAGTGTTAAGAGAGCAGAGAGATAGGTATGGCTGTAAGGGCGCACTCCACATTATCTGTAATTATACGTAATACCAGCCTACGTGAGTATTTCTTACCTAATCCACGTGTCGAACTCCCACATGATAAATGGTGACAGCGGTGTGGAGCGTGGATTTAGTTTTTACGGGTAATTCCAGACGTTAGAAGACTGTTTGTGAGTAGCCGGCAGGGTCAAAGGTGAACCTCCAGCCAGCCGCTTACCCTCGATTTATCATGTGGGAGTTCGACACGTGGATTAGGTAAGAAATACTCACGTAGGCTGGTATTACGTATAATTACAGATAATGTGGAGTGCGCCCTTACAGCCGTACCTATCTCTCTGCTCTCTTAACACTGACTGCTGGCCGCCCACAGTACCCATATGTGAGAGGGTCTTTGAATAATGCCAGGTCAGCACAATATGAATATACAGTGACTCAGGCAGAGACGGTTGGTCGTGAGTCAACTGGCACAGTGGTTTGGTAACTGGTTACTACTACTGAGATCCTGGTGGATCAGAGCCTGATCAACCAGGCTGTTGCTGCTGGCTGCACGCAATCCAACATACGAGCCACAGCCCGGCTGGTCAGGAACTGACTTTAGGTGCTTGTCCAGTGCCAGCTTGAAGACTGCCAGGGGTCTGTTGGTAATCCCCTTTATGTATGCTGGGAGGCAGTTGAACAGTCTCGGGCCCCTGACACTTATTGTATGGTCTCTTAACGTGCTAGTGACACCCCTGCTTTTCATTGGGGGAATGTTGCATCGTCTGCCAAGTCTTTTGCTTTCGTAGTGAGTGATTTTCGTTTGCAAGTTCGGTACTAGTCCCTCTAGGATTTTCCAGGTGTATATAATCATGTATCTCTCCCGCCTGTGTTCCAGAGAATACAAGTTTAGGAACCTCAAGCACTCCCAGTAATTGAGGTGTTTTATCTCCATTATGCGCACCATAAAGGTTCTCTGTACATTTTCTAGGTCAGCAATTTCACCTGCCTTGAAAGGTGCTGTTAGTGTGCAGCAATATTCCAGCCTAGATAGAACAAGTGACCTGAAGTGTGTCATCATGGGCTTGGCATCCCTAGTTTTGAAGGTTCTCATTATCCATCCTGTCATTTTTCTAGCAGATGCGATTGATACAATGTTATGGTCCTTGAAGGTGAGATCCTCCGACATGATCACTCCCAGGTCTTTGACATTGGTTTTTCGCTCTATTTTGTGGAAGGAATTTGTTTTGTATTCTGATGAAGTTTTAATTTCCTCATGTTTACCTTATCCGAGTAATTGAAATTTCTCATCATTGAACTTCATATTGATGATAAATTAGACACATGTGCAACTCTTGGGTATCTTTATTGAGGAAACGTTTCACCACACAGTGGCTTCATCAGTCCATACAAAGGAGAATCTTGAAGAACAGGAGGAGAATGAGGTAATCAGTCCCTCAACCTCGAGTCGATGTGGTCAGTCCATCAATCTTGAATAGAATACGGCATATGCGCAGAGACGCAGCTTATAAACCGTAGGCAGGAGAGGTGCAGCAGTCGTAAGTGGTGTCACATTTGCCCAATGTGGAAGTAGGTCATGCCCAAGGGTTAGGCAAGCGAAGAGTTTCCTGCCTACGGTTTATAAGCTGCTTCTCTGCGCATATGCCGTATTCTATTCAAGATTGATGGACTGACCACATCGACTCGAGGTTGAGGGACTGATTACCTCATTCTCCTCCTGTTCTTCAAGATTCTCCTTTGTATGGACTGATGAAGCCACTGTGTGGCGAAACGTTTCCTCAATAAAGATACCCAAGAGTTGCGCATGTGTCTAATTTATCAACTTGTCGGTTCTCTGAACCATTCATCTGAACTTCATATTGTTTTCTGCAGCCCACTGAAAGATTTGGTTGATGTCCGCCTGGAGCCTTGCAGTGTCTGCAATGGAAGACACTGTCATGCAGATTCGGGTGTCATCTGCAAAGGAAGACACGGTGCTGTGGCTGACATCCTTGTCTATGTCAGATATGAGGATGAGAAACAAGATGGGAGCGAGTACTGTGTCTTGTGGAACAGAGCTTTTCACCGTAACTGCCTCAGACTTTACTTTGTTGACTACTACTCTTTGTGTTCTGTTTGTGAGGAAATTATAAATTCATCTACCAACTTTTCCTGTTATTCCTTTAGCATGCATTTTGTGCGCTATTACGCCATGGTCACACTTGTCGAAGGCTTTTGCAAAGTCTGTATATATTACATCCGCATTCTTTTTGTCTTCTAGTGCATCTAGGACCTTGTTGTAGTGATCCAGTAGTTGAGACAGACAGGAGCGACCTGCTCGAAACCCACGTTGCCCTGGGTTGTGTAATTGATGGGTGTCTAGATGGGTGGCGATCTTGCTTCTTAGGACCCTTTCAAAGATTTTTATATGGAATGTTACTGCTATCTGTCTGTAGTTCTTTGCTATTGCTTTACTGCCCCCTTTGTGGAGTGGGGCTATGTCTGTTGTTTTTAGTAACTGTGGGACGACCCCCGTGTCCATGCTCCTTCTCCATAGGATGGTAAAAGCTCATGATAGGGGCTTCTTGCAGTTCTTGATGAACACAGAGTTCCATGAGTCTGGCCCTGGGGCAGAGTGCATGGGCATGTCATTTATCACCTGTTCGAAGTCATTTGGCATCAGGATAACATCAGATAGGCTTGTGTTAACCAAATTCTGTGGCTCTCTCATAAAAAATTCATTTTGATCTTCGACTCTCAGTCTGGTTAGCGGCCTGCTAAAAACTGAGTCATATTGGGACTTGAGTAGCTCACTCATTTCCTTGCTGTCATCTGTGTAGGACCCATCTTGTTTAAGTATGGGCCCAATACTGGATGTTGTTCTCGACTTCTATTTGGCATAAGAAAAGAAATACTTTGGGTTTCTTTCGATTTCATTTATGGCTTTTAGTTCTTCCTGTGATTCCTGAATCCTATAAGATTCCTTTAGCTTAAGTTCGATGTTTGCTATTTTTCTGACCAGTGACTCCCTACGCATTTCAAATATATTGGCCTCTTTTAGCCGCTCTGTTATTCTTTTCCGTCGCCCGTAAAGGATTTAGATTAGATTTTGCCACCGAAGTGGCTAGTTTATTGTGCACCCCATATCCATCCTGTGGACGGTAGCGCAAGAGCATATGGATACACAAAAGGCCCAGGAACTAGGCCCCAAAGGGTTAACAGGAATACATATGGATTTATATCTACATATCTATAGTTCACTTATCTGTTACAAGCAAATTTAGGAAATTTGCTTAGTATATCTGGTATCTTATTTTCATTAATAAGATATCTTGACATGTCACATAGGTTATTATACTGTCTGTCTCTGTATTCTTCAATAAGTGGACAATTAAGCACATAGTGTTCAAGACAGTGACCATATGCCTGATCACATAATTTACATTTAGTTTGATCATCATCTGTGTGTCTCCCAAACTGCCAGAAGTACTTGTAACCAAGCCTAAGCCTGGCCACTACAACATCAGTCAGTCTGTTCACATTGCACGATGCTCCATAAACATACTTATCTACGTTCATGTTATCATAGTGGGTTATAGATCTACTCAGGCTTCTAACTGCATTCCTATAACAATCATTTTCATTATTTACTTCTCTCCTAATATTATTCCTAATGCTAGACACAGTTATACCAAAGTTATATTCTACATTCTGCTTCTGGGTACTCTTCTTGGCTAACATATCAACTTTATCATGAAGGAGTAATCCAATGTGTGATGGGATCCATAGCAATTGTACATTAATTCCTTTGTCCCTAATTTTTGAGTATCTATACCTGGCTTCTCCAATGAGCATGTTGTTGGAGTCATTATATGAGTCAAGAGCCTTCAATGATGACATAGAATCAGTAATGATGATAGAGTCAAGCTCAGTGTCATAGGTTAGCTTTAGCGCCATTAGGATTGCAAACAATTCAGTTTGCAGTGTAGATGCCCAGCTGTTAATTGTTATGCCTAACTCAACAAATTTATTATGGTTCTTAACTAGGGAGGTGGCAACAAGAGCAGATGCAGCCCTGCCAGAAGACTCCTGTTTAGATCCATCAGTGTATATAACTTGTGATAAGTTATTACTACCAGCTAGGTGAGAAATTTCTTCTTGAGCAGTTGCTCTAACAAGAGATTTAAGGAAGGGATTACTAGCAATGTAAAGGGAGCACCTGTCTCTTTCTATTTTACATCTACTCCTCCTTTTTCTTAAAGGAATAAGCCTTGAGCATACATCGAGTGCCACCAAGTTAATCTGTTCTAGGCATAAGTTGGGGTCTGTGTTGCTTAGTCTATCTTCCCAGCTTATATCGTTTAGGACTTGGTTTACTTGGTCCCACTTTATGTTCTTGTTACTGAAGTTGAATTTAGTGAAGGCTCCCTCGTGACTAATCTCATTTTGTCAATCTGAACCTCGATTATGTTGTGATCTGAGTATATTGTTTTTGATATGGTGACATTTCGTATCAGATCATCATTGTTAGTGAAGATGAGGTCTAGTGTATTCTCCAGTCTAGTAGGCTCTATTATTTTTCTGCTTTAAGTTGAATTTTGTGCAGAGATTGAAAAGCTTGTGTGTGTGTGAGTTCTCGTCAGAGCTGCCTCCTGGTGTTATCACTGCAACAACATTATTTGCTATATTCCTCCATTATAGGTACCTCAAGTTGTCTGCAGTTGCCTCAAGTTGCCTCAAGTGTGTCTGCAGTTACAGCATCCTGCTAAATCAACTCATAGTCTGTCCACAACCTACACAAGATTTGGAAGAAGACTTCTCTAGCACTGAAGATGAAGTTGAAATTTTTTTATCATTTTAAGATTAAGATTAAAATTTTTATTTTGATAAATTACATGGTTGTACAGAGGAATATAATAGTTGGGTGTACATGCCAAAAGACCCTTTGTATGTAGAGAATTTTGGGCAAACTTAACCCTTTGACTGTTTCCGACGTATAAATACGTCTTACGAGCCAATGTTTCTGACGTATTTATACGCATAAATTCTAGCAGCTTCAAATCAAGCAGGAGAAAGCTGCTAGGCCCACATGTGAGAGAATGGGTCTCCATGGTCAGTGTGCACCATATAAAAAAAATCGGGGAGCCAGTGGTGCATTGTGGGAATGCCATTTCAGTTGTCATTTTTCAGCATGTCTAGTGGTAAGAAATATGTGATTCCCCAGCAAATCTGGGACTCTTCTCTTCCCAAGTGATGCTCTAACACAGATGGAAGTGTCAGTGAAGATCAATTTCATGATTTGGAGGAGTTTGAGACCAAAAGCAATGGAGGAGGAGGAGGGGGAGGAGGGGAGGAGGAGGAGGAGGGGGAGGAGGGGAGGAAGAGGAGGAGGAGGAGGAGGAGGGAAGGAAGAGGAGGAGGAGGAGGAGGAGGAGGAGGAGGAGGAGGAGGAGAAGAGGAGGAGGAGGAGGAAGAAGAAGATGTAATAATATTGTTCCCTTGAAGCAAGAAAAAAAAAAGTCCACCCCATGACAGTGACAAGATAAGGGGAGATAACATCTGATAAGAGCTGACTTTGATGAGTGTAAAGGAGGGTAATATTACATGACCATCGCCTCCCTTTGTTTTTGCTGGTACACAAACATTTCTGTCTGTCTATTTGTCTGTCTGTCAAGCTCCCTGTCTGTCCATCTAGCTCTCTGTCTCAGAGAGAGCCACAAGACTGTGTCAATGACACGTTTACTCACATCTTCAAGCAGAGTATAGCACTTTGTCTGGATTTCTTGGGTTATCCTAGGTAATTTACACTATGTATACTTGTATTTATGTGTACCTGTGAGACAGAGATAGGCAGACAGAAAGAGAGACAGATTGAAAGATATAGAATGAGGGAGAAAGATAATTAGATAGAATGGAGGAGGGGAAGCAGCATCCGACCCCATTGTTTTGACAGGGGTAGGGGTAGTGACTAATGAGATAATATGTCACTTTGACAGCTGCCGACTTCTGACTCAAAACAATTATAAGCCACACACTCGCACACAAGGAGGAGGAGAAGGAGGAGGAGAAGAAGGAGAAGAAGGAGGAGAAGAAGGAGGAGAAGAAGGAGGAGAAGGAGGAGAAGAAGGAGAAGAAGAAGGAGAAGAAGAAGAAGGAGAAGAAGAAGGAGAAGAAGAAGGAGAAGAAGAAGGAGAAGAAGAAGGAGAAGAAGAAGGAGAAGAAGAAGGAGAAGAAGAAGAAGAAGAAGAAGAAGAAGAAGAAGAAGAAGAAGAAGAAGGAGAAGAAGAAGGAGAAGAAGAAGGAGAAGGAGAAGAAGAAGGAGAAGAAGAAGGAGAAGAAGAAGGAGAAGAAGAAGAAGAAGAAGAAGAAGAAGAAGAAGAAGAAGAAGAAGAAGAAGAAGAAGAATTGTTTGTTTGTTTGTTTGTTTGTTTGTGTAAACAAGTTTTGTAAACAATATATTGATAATTATGTTTGTGTGCTTATTGTGTTGTATACAACGAGTGTATATATATACATTGCACCTTACTTTGGTCTCATAGGCCACATAAGTTATGTGAAAAAATAAAATAGTGAAAAAAACAACAAACCTTCAAATACAAGTAAACTAAAGTTTACCGGGTGAGCGGCAGTCGCCGCTGTTGCCATACGCGGCTCATTTTCTGCAAACTTCACGGCTCTATATCTCGGTAAGTACCAATGGCAAAAATTTTTTTTTTGGACTAAAACACTCAGAAAAATAATCTTAACATTTTCATAAGAAAAAATAATTTTTTTTTTTTTTGAATATTTGGCGACATAGAATGACAGTTTCAGAGAGGGGCCTGAAACAGTCAAAGGGTTAAAGATTGACTTAAGAATAGTAAGGCAATAATACATAGTTCATATGATCATTTTGAGGAGCCATCTGAACTTGGACATGCATTCAACACTGAGAAGTTGACCATTCTCTCCATTAAGAAAAAGAATGCTGAAAGCATTAGAAGCTTTGTATACATCCTTTATTACTAAAATATCAATTAAAGAGTAAGAAACCTGTTGTTGGAGATGGTGGGAAAATGCTGGCAGTGTGGGTGGAAGATGAACACTGTAAGAAAATAAATTTCTGCTCTGCCACAATCAGGGATAAAGCCCTGAAAATTTATGAATAACTGATACAAAATGAAACTGAACATCAAAAGACCTTCACAGCTGGTTTGACAAATTCCTTCAACATCACAACTTGCACAACATTAAGGTGACTGGAGAATCTGCAAGTGCAGATGAAGATTTTGAGCTTGACAACTCAGCACCTGGAAGTAAGAAGCTAGTAACACCATTCCCTGCATAAATTATTTTTTTTTTTTTTTATTATCACACTGGCCGATTCCCACCAAGGCAGGGTGGCCCGAAAAAGAAAAACTTTCACCATCATTCACTCCATCACTGTCTTGCCAGAAGGGTGCTTTACACTACAGTTTTTAAACTGCAACATTAACACCCCTCCTTCAGAGTGCAGGCACTGTACTTCCCATCTCCAGGACTCAAGTCCGGCCTGCCGGTTTCCCTGAATCCCTTCATAAATGTTACTTTGCTCACACTCCAACAGCACGTCAAGTATTAAAAACCATTTGTCTCCATTCACTCCATTCAAACACGCTTACGCATGCCTGCTGGAAGTCCAAGCCCCTCGCACACAAAACCTCCTTTACCCCCTCCCTCCAACCTTTCCTAGGCTGACCCCTACCCCGCCTTCCTTCCACTACAGACTGATACACTCTTGAAGTCATTCTGTTTCGCTCCATTCTCTCTACATGTCCGAACCACCTCAACAACCCTTCCTCAGCCCTCTGGACAACAGTTTTGGTAATCCCGCACCTCCTCCTAACTTCCAAACTACGAATTCTCTGCATTATATTCACACCACACATTGCCCTCAGACATGACATCTCCACTGCCTCCAGCCTTCTCCTCGCTGCAACATTCATCACCCACGCTTCACACCCATATAAGAGCGTTGGTAAAACTATACTCTCATACATTCCCCTCTTTGCCTCCAAGGACAAAGTTCTTTGTCTCCACAGACTCCTAAGTGCACCACTCACTCTTTTTCCCTCATCAATTCTATGATTCACCTCATCTTTCATAGACCCATCCGCTGACACGTCCACTCCCAAATATCTGAATACGTTCACCTCCTCCATACTCTCTCCCTCCAATCTGATATTCAATCTTTCATCACCTAATCTTTTTGTTATCCTCATAACCTTACTCTTTCCTGTATTCACCTTTAATTTTCTTCTTTTGCACACCCTACCAAATTCATCCACCAATCTCTGCAGCTTCTCTTCAGAATCTCCCAAGAGCACAGTGTCATCAGCAAAGAGCAGCTGTGACAACTCCCACTTTGTGTGTGATTCTTTATCTTTTAACTCCACGCCTCTTGCCAAGACCATCGCATTTACTTCTCTTACAACCCCATCTATAAATATATTAAACAACCACGGTGACATCACACATCCTTGTCTAAGGCCTACTTTTACTGGGAAATAATTTCCCTCTTTCCTACATACTCTAACTTGAGCCTCACTATCCTCGTAAAAACTCTTCACTGCTTTCAGTAACCTACCTCCTACACCATACACTTGCAACATCTGCCACATTGCCCCCCTATCCACCCTGTCATACGCCTTTTCCAAATCCATAAATGCCACAAAGACCTCTTTAGCCTTATCTAAATACTGTTCACTTATATGTTTCACTGTAAACACCTGGTCCACACACCCCCTACCTTTCCTAAAGCCTCCTTGTTCATCTGCTATCCTATTCTCCGTCTTACTCTTAATTCTTTCAATTATAACTCTACCATACACTTTACCAGGTACACTCAACAGACTTATCCCCCTATAATTTTTGCACTCTCTTTTATCCCCTTTGCCTTTATACAAAGGAACTATGCATGCTCTCTGCCAATCCCTAGGTACCTTACCCTCTTCCATACATTTATTAAATAATTGCACCAACCACTCCAAAACTATATCCCCACCTGCTTTTAACATTTCTATCTTTATCCCATCAATCCCGGCTGCCTTACCCCCTTTCATTTTACCTACTGCCTCACGAACTTCCCCCACACTCACAACTGGCTCTTCCTCACTCCTACAAGATGTTATTCCTCCTTGCCCTATACACGAAATCACAGCTTCCCTATCTTCATCAACATTTAACAATTCCTCAAAATATTCCCTCCATCTTCCCAATACCTCTAACTCTCCATTTAATAACTCTCCTCTCCTATTTTTAACTGACAAATCCATTTGTTCTCTAGGCTTTCTTAACTTGTTAATCTCACTCCAAAACTTTTTCTTATTTTCAACAAAATTTGTTGATAACATCTCACCCACTCTCTCATTTGCTCTCTTTTTACATTGCTTCACCACTCTCTTAACCTCTCTCTTTTTCTCCATATACTCTTCCCTCCTTGCATCACTTCTACTTTGTAAAAACTTCTCATATGCTAACTTTTTCTCCCTTACTACTCTCTTTACATCATCATTCCACCAATCGCTCCTCTTCCCTCCTGCACCCACTTTCCTGTAACCACAAACTTCTGCTGAACACTCTAACACTACATTTTTAAACCTACCCCATACCTCTTCGACCCCATTGCCTATGCTCTCATTAGCCCATCTATCCTCCAATAGCTGTTTATATCTTACCCTAACTGCCTCCTCTTTTAGTTTATAAACCTTCACCTCTCTCTTCCCTGATGCTTCTATTCTCCTTGTATCCCATCTACCTTTTACTCTCAGTGTAGCTACAACTAGAAAGTGATCTGATATATCTGTGGCCCCTCTATAAACATGTACATCCTGAAGTCTACTCAACAGTCTTTTATCTACCAATACATAATCCAACAAACTACTGTCATTTCGCCCTACATCATATCGTGTATACTTATTTATCCTCTTTTTCTTAAAATATGTATTACCTATAACTAAACCCCTTTCTATACAAAGTTCAATCAAAGGGCTCCCATTATCATTTACACCTGGCACCCCAAACTTACCTACCACACCCTCTCTAAAAGTTTCTCCTACTTTAGCATTCAGGTCCCCTACCACAATTACTCTCTCACTTGGTTCAAAGGCTCCTATACATTCACTTAACATCTCCCAAAATCTCTCTCTCTCCTCTGCATTCCTCTCTTCTCCAGGTGCATACACGTTTATTATGACCCACTTCTCGCATCCAACCTTTACTTTAATCCACATAATTCTTGAATTTACACATTCATATTCTCTTTTCTCCTTCCATAACTGATCATTTAACATTACTGCTACCCCTTCCTTTGCTCTAACTCTCTCAGATACTCCAGATTTAATCCCATTTATTTCCCCCCACTGAAATTCTCCTACCCCCTTCAGCTTTGTTTCGCTTAGAGCCAGGACATCCAACTTCTTTTCATTCATAACATCAGCAATCATCTGTTTCTTGTCATCTGCACTACATCCACGCACATTTAAGCATCCCAATTTTATAAAGTTTTTCTTCTTCTCTTTTTTTAGTAAATGTATACAGGAGAAGGGTTACTAGCCCATTGCTCCCGGCATTTTAGTCGCCTCATACGACACGCATGGCTTACGGAGGAAAGATTCTTTTCCACTTCCCCATGGACAATAGAAGAAATAAAAAAGAACAAGAGCTATTTAGAAAAAGGAGAAAAACCTAGATGTATGTATATATATATATGCATGTGCGTGTCTGTGAAGTGTGACCAAAGTGTAAGTAGGAGTAGCAAGATATCCCTGTTATCTAGCGTGTTTATGAGACAGAAAAAGAAACCAGCAATCCTACCATCATGCAAAACAGTTACAGGTTTTTGTTTCACAGTCATCTGGCAGGACGGTAGTACTTCCCTGGGTGGTTGGGTCACTCTGCCTTAGTGGGAAATGACTGGTGTGTTACAAAAAACTCAGCACCATCACCGCCACCACACTCCTCCACCTGTGACAGTCTGCTGATCTTGCTACATATTACTTTACAAATTAGGAATAAGAAATGAATTTTGGATATATTTTCTTCTATTGTTTATCGACCAAATTCATTTCTTTTTTTTTTTTTTTTCTTTTTTGTTTTGCCATATATGGGCCAGTAGACCTTTTACAACATTCCCCCATTCTTCTATTCACATATAATAACTGCTTCATGCATATGTGCCATATTTTGTGGATTAGATGCAATTTTTTTCCATAAAATGTCTCCAAAAACCACCATGCAGCCTATAAACTGAAGGTCAGTGACAGGAGCTATAAGTTTGGGGTGTGGGGCGGGCTGTAGCTCTCCCAGTTATTTCCAACGCAGAGCCATTGAAACTAAAACAAGTCTTATAAGCCGAGAAATATGGTAATTAGCTCGTATCTGTCGGAGTAAAATGTGGAACTGGAAGTCTCAGAAAGAATGTCTGGTAACACACAGCTCACACACTGAGCTGTGTGTTACCAGACATGCCCTAATGTTTCCGCTCCAGTATGGACGGAAACATTAAAATGTGTTTCCTTAAGACACCTGCTGTCCGTGTTCACCTTAGCAATAAGTAGGTACCTGGGTGTTAGCCAACTGGTGTGGATTGTATCCTGGGGACAAAATTAACCTAAATTTGCCTGAAATGCTCTGCATAACAAATGGCTTTCTATACAGTATGTCACTGATGTCAGCTATGGTCTGTATAAGTTGTACCATGTACGTACTTATAGAAATAAAGATTACTATTATTATTACTATTATTTGTTATGTGCAGTGGGCCAGGAATACATCCATCAAACAGAGTGCTATTTAGGAAATTAGAAGGTATGGGTTAACAAATGCATTAATTAGAGGGCTGGAGAAGGATTTTTGAAATGGTTTAGGCATTTATAGGATGAAGTAAACTAGGATTATTAGGAGGGTAATGAATCTGAGGTGAAGATAAGGAGGGATACAGGTCATCCAAGAAATGGCTGGAAGGAGGAGATAAAGGTTTTGCATGCTAGGGGTCTGAATATCCAGCAGGCTCAATAAAGCATTAAGTCATATTTAGTGGAGGCAAGTAGGTTTTATGGCTTAACATGCTGTTGGAGTGTAAGTAAATGTTTATGAAGGAATTCAAGGACACCAGTTCCTGGGCTTGAGTCCTGGAGGTAGGATATATGTAGAGTGCTTGCACTTTGAGATAGGGGTGGAGGTGAGAAATACAGTGCCTGTACCCTGAAGAAGTGAGGATGTTACAGTGCAGAGGGTCATCTTAACTGTGATGTCAGCACACTTCTGGCAAGACAGCAATTGAATGAATGACTGTGGATTCATTTCCTCTTTTATGGGTCACCCTCTCTCAGTGGCAGATGGTTGGCATGTTGAAAAATGATAATTAATAAAAATAATAAAAAATAATAAAATAAAAATGATAATAATAACAAAGTGGGAAATACAGTGCCTGCGCTCTGAAGGAGAGGTGTTGATATGTTGCAACTTTTGAACTGCAGTGTAAGCACACCTCTGACATAACAGTGATGGAGTGAATGATGAAGGTGATTCTTCTTTTTTGGGTCACCCTGTCTTGGTGGGAAACAGCAAGTGTGTTAATAAATAATAATAATAATAATAATAATAATAATAATAATAATAATAATAATAATAATAATAATAATAGAAAATAATTTTATTTCAATTCTTTATACATAAATACAGCTTCTCCTCACTTAGCGACGTACAGTGGTCCCTCGTTGTTCGTAATTAATCCGTTCCTGGAGCCGTTACTATAAACGAAATTTACGATTTACGAATCAATTTTCCCCATAAGAAATAATGTAAATACAATTAATCCGTTCCTGACACCCAGAAGTATTAAAACAAAAAATTTTTTAACATGAAATATACATGTAGTACATAAACAATACAATGGGAAATGATGAATGAAACATTAACAGCATAACACTTACCTTTATTGGAGATTCTTCTTAGTGTATGGGAGACTGGAGGAGGAGAGAGAGTGGATTGTTTATAGTTTGGAAGGGGAATCCCCTTCCATCAACACCTCAGGTACCAATTGCTTTTCTGGGGTTGCTTCTCTTCTCTGTTTCTTAATGCCACTAGGACCACCTTGAGAGTCACTGGAGTCCTGTCTCACAAAATAACTGTGGAGAGTGCTCTGTTTCTGGCGTCTCTTTAACACTTCCCTAAAATGGCCCAAGACTTTGTCAGTGTACATGTTGCCAACCTGGCTTGCAACAACCTTGTTAGGGTGATGTTTCTCCATAAAGCTTTCCATCTTACCCCACATAGTAAAAATCTCTTTAATTTCTGAAGAAGGCACCTTCTTCCATCTCTCTTCCTCCTCCTCTGCAGCAAGATTCTGAGCTGTGATGTGTTGCTCTTCCTGCTGAAGCTCTTGCAGCTCCTCAGTGGTGAGCTCTTCATTGTGGTCTTCCACCAATTCTTCCACATCCTCCAAACTCACATCCAACCCCATGGAACTCCCCAGTGCCACAATTGATTTTACAACAGGCATAGGCAGAGTTCAAAGTCCTGGTAGTCACTCCCTCCCAAGCCATACCTATAAGGGTTATGCAGTGGAGGATGCTGAAGTGTTCTCTCCAAAATTCCCTTAGGGTCAAGTGAGTGTCTGTGGTCACAGTCAAGCACCTGTGAAACATTGCTTTTGTGTAGAGTTTTTTAAAGTTTGCAATAACCTGCTGGTCCATGGGTTGGAGGAGAGGAGCGGTATTCGGGGGCAAGAACTTTACTGTGATGAACCCAAACTCCTCGAAAATTAGGTCATCCAAGTTTGGAGGATGAGCAGGCACACACTTGAGATCCAATCTCTTTTCCAGGAGATACTCCTTCACACTAGAGCCAAACACTTCATTGAACCACTCGACGAAAATTTCCCCCATGACCCATGCCTTACTATTAGATTTCCAAAACACACACAATTTACTCTTCATAACATTGTTTTTCCTGAACACTCTGGGATTTTTAGAATGGTACACTAGTAATGGCTTCACTTTGAAATCCCCACTAGCATTAGCACAGAACATTAGCGTCAGCCTGTCTTTCATAGGCTTGTGTCCTGGCATTGCCTTTTCTTCTTGTGTAATGAAGGTCCTCTTTGGCATTTTCTTACAAAAGAGGCCTGTTTCGTCACAATTGAACACTTGTTCAGGTTTCAGTCCTTCAGCCTCTATGTACTCCTGGAATTCATGCACATATTTTTCAGCCGCCTTGTGGTCCGAACTGGCAGCCTCACCATGCCTTACCACACTGTGTATGCCAGTACGGTTCTTAAATCTCTCAAACCAGCCTTTGCTGGCCTTAAATTCACTCCACCACTATTTGCAGGCAATTTCTTTACCAAATCTTCATGCAACTGCCTAGCCTTTTCACAAATACAGTAAACGAAGTCATAAGAGTATCTCCTGCTAATTGTTTCTCATTTATCCACACCAATAATAACTTCTCAACCTCTTCCAGTACTGGTGATCTCATGTTTGTCAACATAGTTACAGTGGACCCCCGCATAACGATGGCATCGCATAGCGATTTTTCCGCATAACGATTACTTTTATCGCAAAATTTTTGCCCCGCATACCGATTAAAAACCCGCATACCGATTTTCGTCCGAGACGCGTCCAATGTGCCCTCACATGTGCCGGCCGTCCCATTGTTTACCAGCCAGCCTCCGCGGTAACATCCAAGCATACACTCGGAATATTTCGTATTATTACAGTGTTTTCGGTGGTGTTTCTGGAAAATAAGTGACCATGGGCCCCAAGAAAGCTTCTAGTGCCAACCCTGTGGTAAAAAGGGTGAGAATTAGTATGGAAATTAAGAAAGATTTTGAAGGGTTTGGGGCTAACCCTGAGAAGCCTATGCCAGTTGTGGAATCCATTGTGCCTACTTCAAAGATTAAGGAAATGTGTGCAGAGTGGTTTGAACTGCAAACCTTTATAGATGAAAATCACCCTGACACAGCTGTTGCAAGCCGTGCTTGTGACTATTTCAATGACAATGTTATGGCCCATTTTAGGAAAGTCTTGAAGAAACGGGAGGTACAGAGCTCTATGGACAGATTTGTTGTGCGACAGAGGTCCAGTGACTCTGAAGCTGGTCCTAGTGGCATTAAAAGAAGAAGGGAAGTAACCCCAGAAAAGGACTTGCTACCTCAAGTCCTAATGGAAGGGGATTCCCCTTCTAAACAGTAAGAAGATAATGCTCTCCCCTCCTCCCATCCCATCAATCATCACCAGATCTTCAATAAAAGTAAGTGTCATGTAATTGTGCATGCCTTTTTCAGTTTGTGTGTATTAAAATTAACATTTCATGTGGTAAAAAAAATTTTTTTTCATACTTTTGGGCGTCTTGCACGGATTAATTTTATTTCCATTATTTCTTATGGGGAAAATTAATTCGCATAACGATTATTTCGCATAACGATGAGCCCTCTTGCACGGATTAAAATCGTTAACCGGGGGTCCACTGTACTCCCTTTGCAACAACAGCATCCTTTATTTCATTTTTCTTGGCCACTATGGAACATAAGGTTGTGTAGGGTTTCTTATACATCCTGGACAGTTCGGCCACACTTGTACCACTTTCATATTGTTCAGTGATGGTTTTCTTAAATTCAATCGTATTTCTCACCTTCTTTACCACAGGCTTGGCACTAGGAGCTTTCTTTGGAGCCATGGTAGCTTATTTAGTACAGTGGACCCCCGGTTAACGATATTTTTTCACTCCAGAAGTATGTTCAGGTGCCAGTACTGACCGAATTTGTTCCCATAAGGAATATTGTGAAGTAGATTAGTCCATTTCAGACCCCCAAACATACACGTACAAACGCACTTACATAAATACACTTACATAATTGGTCGCATTCGGAGGTGATCGTTATGCGGGGGTCCACTGTACTTGCAAGCACTAAAATAAATGGAATATTATGAAATATTTCGCTGGAGCACGTGAGGGGACCTTCGCTCACTGGTAAACAATGCCAGACTGGCTGCCGCCCTGGCTCATGCCGTGGGTACGTGTCCCGGACGAACTATGACTCGCGAGTCAACCTATGAAAAGCGAGTCCATGTTTATGCGAAAATACCCCTATGATTGGCGAATTTTACGATTGCCGGGAACTACGAAAAGCGGGGGACCACTGTACTTATTTACCGACAACTCGGACTTACAACAGGTTCTCTGACCAGTATGCATACCAATATAATGCATATTAGAGCTGATTTCCTCTATTCTGTTTATTACAATATAGAGTACACTACTGTATAAACATTTAAAAATATACCAGAAATGTTATAAATGGTGCAACGGTGATATTAAAACAATATCAAAGATGGTTGACACAAACCCACTACCATTATAGTATGCTCCTTGTTTAGCGACAAATTCATCAACCGACATGGTCTTAGGAACAGAACTCCATTGTTAACCCTTTCAGGGTCCGTCCCGTAGATCTACGGCTTTACGTTCAGGGTCTCAGTTTATCAGAGTGAGCTCAGCTCACTCTGATAAACTGAGTGGTAAATTTGGGTCTAGATATGAGAGAATACATCTATGTGGTATGTGCGCACCACATAAAACAAATCCTGCCACACACAGTGTATAATGAGAGAAAAAACTGAGACCGTGATTTTCGATTAAAACAGCGACTTTGCAGTGTTTTTTTGTATGTTTTTTATAGTTGTATTTGCGATTTCTTGGTCTCATTTGATAGATGATTTTTGATTGGTTTTAGCACTGGAAATGGCTTGAAACTGAGCTCAAAGTAGCGGAAATGTTAAATTTTTGCCGATGTTCAAGAGTAAACAAACGATCTCACACGTCTAATACATGCCAGCTGGTGGGTCTAATATACATTCACAAATGTGGTGATGATATTTATACAATTATGTATTACAATATTGCATAAAAGTAAATCTTATATTTTTTGGTGTGAATAAAAATTCATTATGTGAATAAAAAATCAAAATGGAATTTATTTGTAAAGCCTCAAAACATGACTAATGAACAGAGGAAATGTTAGTTTAGTGCCAGGAATATCTACATTGTTTATTCTGGACCCTATTTTGAAATTGGAATATTTTGAACTTTGTGTTAAATTGGCCAATTTACCAATTTCCGATTACTTTATTTTGTAGTTGAAACAGTTGACTTGGCGATTTCTTGTGCTCAATTGATAGAATATAAGTAATACTAGTGAAATAGCTAAGAATTTGGTCAACTGGAATAATATAACTGGCCTAAAATGGGAGTCAAAGTCGGCAAAATTGCCGATGCGTAAATATTGCTGACACATCAAAATTCGTGAGAGCATAATTTCGTCAATTTTCCATAAAATTTCATACTTTTTGTTTCAGAAAAAGATTCTCTACCATTTCATAAGAAAAAATAACAAAATTATTTTTTGAAAATTCTTGGACACTGATGCACACTTTGAAATTTGGCCTCTGGACCCTGAAAGGGTTAATCTTGCTCCTTCCATCAAGTTAAAAGCAGAATGGTAATCAAACTCTGTTTCCTTTCTTGACATGCATGTCCCTCACTCAGCTACAGGCTTTTCTTATTCCATTTATAGCAAGCCTATGCACAGTGGCACGTATGTTCACTACTTTTCTTACCATGCGTCCTCTGTTAAGAAAAGTGTTCTTATTTCTCTCTCTCTCCGTGACCTCTGCATCTGTGACCCCTCAGTCTTAGAAATTTCCACTTTTCACAGTTCATTTTCTTGCCTTGTCTACCATTCCAATTTCATAAACTCTGCCTTCTCACATGCTACACAAACATTCTCCTCTCCCAAACTCTCTACTCTTGTGAAATCTCCTGTTCTTTGCCTTTCCTATATTTCGAGTCTCCTAAATCTTAATAAATCCATTCATTCCTTAAACATCAAACTTACATTTTACCAAACTAACACCCTTCATAGTAATCTAGTTTGTACTTCTGCTCATGGAGTCTACTCCATTTCCTGCTCCTCTTGTCCTCTCCAATACTTTGGCAAAACTGGCCACTCTCTTTCTGACAGACTTAAAGAACACAAATGAAGTGTTAGCCATGGCTTGGTAGGCAACACTCTTGCCTCACACACTGAGTGAACGTGGTTCAATCCCCAGCATGGGTGGAAATGTTGGGAATGTTTCCTTACACCTGCTGTCACTGTTCACCTAGTAGTAAGGTAGTAAGTAGGTACCTAGGTGTTAGCCACCCTATACCTGCTGTCACTTTTCACCTAGTAGTAAGTAGGTACCTGGGTGTTAGTGGACTGGTGAGGGTTGCATCCTGGAGACAAGATTGAAGGACCACATACGAAATAAGACAGACAGTCCTCGATGACTGGGTGGCAAACACTCCCAATCCCACGTTATCATGGGTGGCTAACACTCACTTTCCTGGATTATCCCGGGTGGCTAACACTCCTTATCCTGAGTTATCCTGGGTGGTTTGATAGCAAAAATCATATGTATATATTACTTCAATATTAAGGGTGAGTGTATTGGCAATCAATCAGCTGTGAACCTTCTTATAGCTCACTGTAAAGTGCTTATATACAAGAAGTCAAGGCTTCATACTACCAAGGCCCAAAATACACTGTATGTTGGTGGCTTTTGTGCCTAACAGTATTTTATTAAAAGTAAACTACTGTACCTGTATACTGAAGAAAAGAAATAACGTATGTATTTGAATTTTGAATTTAAGGATGTCATGAGTAGAGTTCAGGTGTTAGATGTCATGAGCAGAGTCCAGGTGTTAGATGTCATGAGCAGAGTCCAGGTGTTAGATGTCATGAGCAGAGTCCAGGTGTTAGATGTCATGAGCAGAGTCCAGGTGTTAGATGTCATGAGCAGAGTCCAGGTGTTAGATGTCATGAGCAGAGTCCAGGTGTTAGATGTCATGAGCAGAGTCCAGGTGTTAGATGTCATGAGCAGAGTCCAGGTGTTAGATGTCATGAGCAGAGTCCAGGTGTTAGATGTCATGAGCAGAGTCCAGGTGTTAGATGTCATGAGCAGAGTCCAGGTGTTAGATGTCATGAGCAGAGTCCAGGTGTTAGATGTCATGAGCAGAGTCCAGGTGTTAGATGTCTGGTGCAATTAGGTAGTCCATTGTTATAAATAATAAGATAAGATCTGTTTGTTTTTTAACTCAGAGGGTTAGCCATCCATGATAACCTGGAACAGGGAGTGTTAGCCATCCAGGATAACCTGGAACAGAGAGTGTTAGCCATCCAGGATAACCTGGAACAGGGAGTATTAGCCATCCAGGATAACCTGGAACAGGGAGTGTTAGCCATCCAGGATAACCTGGAACAGGGAGTGTTAGCCATCCAGGATAACCTGGAACAGGGAGTGTTAGCCATCCAGGATAACCTGGAACAGGGAGTGTTAGCCATCCAGGATAACCCAGGATAGGGAGTGTTAGCCACTCAGGATAACCCAAAAGTCAATGCATCATTGAGGACTGTTTTATTTCCACTGGGGTCCTCTAATCTTGTTCCCCAGGATGCGACCCATACCAGTCAACTAACATCCAGGTACCTACAATTGGTGACCCATGGCCTGGTAGTCAAAGCTCTCGCTTCACACACTGAGGATCCAGGTTCGATCCCCGGCAAGAATGGAAACATTGGGCATGTTTCCTTACACCAGTTATCAATTCAACTGAATTCAATTCAATTCAAGTTTATTCTCTATAATGGTTACAATGTGGGGTTTACAGGTTTTGGGTAATTTGTGGTTTACATGTTATAAAATACTAATTACAGAGGGCGCCACTAGGACACCTAGCATGGCTAGGACACCTAGCATGGCTAGGCATTTCCAGCAGACTTAGATTAATTCTTAATACTATAATCTGTAAGGATTTAATGTTAAGGCTAAGTGACTACATCATAATTTGTGAGTTTAGCAATGTGAATGCTTTTGTTTTGGCACAATACAAGGTGTCCGTGTTCATCCATCAGTAAAATGGATACCTGGGTGTTTGTCGACTGGTGTGGGTCACATCCTGGGACAAAACTGACCTAATTTGCCCTAAATGCTCTGCATAACAAGTGGCTTTCTATACAGTAGTATGTCATTGATGTCAGCTATGGTCTGTATACTTTGTACAAGTACAGTGGACCCCCGATTAATGATATTTTTTCATTCCAGAAGTATGTTCAGGTGCCAGTACTGACCGAATTTGTTCCCATAAGGAATATTGTGAAGTAGATTAGTCCATTTCAGACCCCCAAACATACATGTACAAACGCACTTATATAAATACACTTACATAATTGGTCACATTAGGAGGTGATCGTTAAGCGGGGGTCCACTGTACGTACTTGTAGAAATAAAGATATTATTATATAGTATTGCTAGGTGAAAAGGGACTGCAGGCATAAGGAAACAGGCCCAAGATTTCCTCCCATATCAGGACTCGAGCCACGGACACTAAATGAAGACGAGGGCCCAGAATGCTACACTGAGGGACACATAAAAGAAGTGTCATTTATGGCTCTCTTATCTGGAATACTGCTGTACACTAACAGCCCCCTTTAAGGCAGGCGAAATTGCAAACCTGGAGAATGTACAGAGAAATTTCATGGCACATATAAGTATGATAAAGCATCTAAATTACTGGGAACAGTTGAAGTCCCTTGATTTATATTCCCTGGAATGCAGGCAAGATACATAATAATATACACTGGGAATATCCTAGAGGTACTAGTCCCAAATATGTACATTAAAATCACTTCCTATGAAAGCAAAAGACTCGGCAGGAGATGCAACATTTCCATTAAGAAGCAGCGGCACCATGAATATGCTGAGACACAACACAATAAGTGTCAGGAGCCCAAGACTGTTCAACTGCCTCCCAGCAGTAAGGGGGAATACCAAAAGACCGCTGGTTGTTTTCAAGGAGCTGGGCAGGCACCGAAAATCAGTACCTGACCAGCCAGGTTTTGGTTCATACGTTGGTTTGCATTCAGCCAGCAGTAACAGCCTGGTTGACCAGGTTCTGATCCACCACGAGGCCTGGTCACAGACTGGCCCACAGGGACACTGACCCCCTAAAACCTCATCAGGTACGGCTACATGCTGTTGGTGCTGATGGGTGTTGAGACTGACTTATGTGACGTATCTCACAATGAGTTCGACCTGTCCTCTTGGTAACAAGTAGAGCACACCAACTTCCTGTCTATATGTCTTGCCTCAACCAAGACTGAGCCTGGGCCCTGGGTAAATAAATTTGTTGCTAAGTGAGGATCATACTATAATGGTAGTGGGTGTGTCTCAACCATCTTTGATATTGTTTTAATGTCACCTTTGTACCATTTGTAACATTCCTAGTCTACAGTAGAAATTCAATTTTCACATGCCCTAGTTTGTATATAAAACTATAGTTATTCTCCATAAAATGTATTTTTTGTTAATATTTTTGTCTGGAACTGATTAATTGCATTTGCATTATTTCATATGGGAAATATTAACAAAAAAATACATTTTACAGAGAATAACTATAGTTTTATATACAAACTAGGGCACACGAAAACCCAGGTTCCACTGTATTTTTTAATGTTTTTACTACAGTAGTGTACTGTATACATTGTAATAAACAGAATAGAGGAAATCAGCTCTAATATACATTATTTCGGTATGCATACTGGTCAGGGAGCCTGTTGTAAGCCCAAGTCGTTGGTAAACGAGCACATCACTAAGTGAGGAGAGGCTGTAATGTAATATTACAAGAACCCCAGCGGAAACAAATCACTGACTTTTTTTTGGGGTTATCCTCGAGGGTTATTTACATGTTATTATATACAATAATTGTACTTATTTGTACTTGTACCTAAATAAACTTATTTACGTCTTGCTCTAGCCTTATAACCTATCATAATAATAATAAAATTATTATTATTATTATTATTATTATTATCATAATTATTAAGCAATCTCTCATCACAGAGATCAGGGTGGCTACAAAATATGGTTTTGTTAGTAGTATATGGATTATAATATATATGTATTCATGGTTATTGTTAAAGCTATAGAGATTATACAAGGACCCCAGTGGAAATAAAAGGACCCCAGTGGAAATAAAAGGACCCCAGTGGAAATAAAAGGACCCCAGTGGAAATAAAAGGACCCCAGTGGAAATAAAAGGACCCCAGTGGAAATAAAAGGACCCCAGTGGAAATAAAAGGACCCCAGTGGAAATAAAAGGACCCCAGTGGAAATAAAAGGACCCCAGTGGAAATAAAAGGACCCCAGTGGAAATAAAAGGACCCCAGTGGAAATAAAAGGACCCCAGTGGAAATAAAAGGACCCCGGTTGAAATATGTCACTAACTTTTTTTAGGTTATCTTAGGTAATTTACATATATGTGTATGATACCTGTAGTTATGTGGACATGTACCTAAATAAGTTTATTTATTTACTTACCTGAAGAATGGGAAGTATCAGGTTCAATCCAAACTAGGGGGGAGGGAGGAGCTGCAGTTCCTTGGATCAAGAGCCATGTAAAATCAAGGTAACCCACCCTCCACCCCTTCATGGATGTTAATTTTGTTACTAAAAACCGAAACAAAATTTTACGAAGACATTGCTATATTATGGAAATAAAGGCAAGTGTGTGAAACATAACTTAACATATTCGGAGACGTCACCAACGTTTCCATTCATTGATGTTATCAGAGCGGCAAGTCTGCGAATTAGTGAAATAGAGTTATCCAAGAATATTGTAGGTTTATATTACCCTAGATTAGTTCTTGCTGATAATTAAGTTATCCAAGAATATTGTAGGTTTAGGTTAGGTCTAATTTTTTTGTGCTATCCTGATGGATAATTTACACATTAAATTATTATATAGGATAATTGTACATGTGAACCTGTACCTAAATAAAATAACTTACTAGGTTAATTCTTGCTAATAATTTTAATAATTTCCACCAGCGAGGAAACAGACTTGTGAACACTGGGTGACTGGGGTCGTTGGTGACATCAGCGACATTCCCTTGAAAACTTTACACATACAATAAATTACGGTAGTTGTAGTTACCTGTGGAATATATTTAATGAGAGTGATGAAGAGCTTGACATAGGAGACAAAATAGAGGAAGTCCAGCCAGAGCACAACTTGAGTCGACCCCAGTATAACCATCAGTATCGAGGCCATCGCGATGCCGGATAAAATTCCCTTGGCGGTTTTTGATATGCGTTGGTCGCCACGTTCATAGATGCAACACTGCAACACTTGAATACTGCAAGCGAAGAATGCATGAAGGGAGAATATGACATCGTTGAGTTGCACCGGGTTAACCCCAAACGGATGCCTGAGAAAATACTGCCGTTGTATGACTGGGGCCCAGTAGAGGCAAACATTGAATAAACTATACATGAAAAAACCCACGATATTCAATGAGAGGAAGTCGAAATGCAGGCCGATGACGCTCTTCCTGC